>NC_056734.1:755563556-755863556 GCF_019279795.1 Protopterus annectens
GGGCCCCAGATGTCAATTTTCTTATAGGCATGTAGAGAACTTTAAGTGCGCCACTTCTCACATTAGGCATAAAAGAGAGTGGAGGAGAAGCGATGTACAAACAACTGACAATGTTGGGGATCAGTTATTGAAAATGTTTCCTAGTGGACATTGTGGAAGGATCATCGACAAACAATTACAGTATAACACTAACGGGAAGTAATATGTCTTAAGGTGTTGGCGCTCACTTGCTAATGGCAGATAATATGACTGGTCACATGTGAAATGTTCTGCTGCTATGTAGCACTATGGGCAGATGTCTGATCGTGAGAGCTATGAATGTCAGGGTATACAGAAATGATGTCGTAGCTAAAAAGTGATAGGAAGTAATTAATATGCCATATGGTGATAGGTACTAATTTAGATTCGAGGTAATGAAAGAATCGTGGTGATAGAAAGATGTCGGCAGGTTAACGCTCTATCAATTTAGGAGTATTGGATGTGGTAGGTATATTATTTTTCACAGGCTGTGATTTCATAAAATATACCACTTATATATCATTATATATTATCACTATATATTCATTATATATTATATATCTATATTATATATATTATATTATCTACATTATATATATGTATATATATATATATATATATATATATATATATTATATTGTCTATATTATATATGTATATATAATGTTATGGGAAGTGTATATATTGGCATTGCACTGTAATATTTATGCATACTTTTTCACTGAAAATAGTTGTATAAACATTATAATCATTTGTATTCATGTTATTGTCATTATTCACTAGTGCTTGGTGTGCTACTGTGCTTGCCATAGTGTTTTTACTGTGAATATTGTGGCCGTGCATTTTCCGTACATACAGTGTTAGGTTGCTTCAGTTTGGGGCTTTCTATAGGCGCTGTTGGGTACATAGCTGTCAGTTTTTGAAGGAAGAATTTTTCCCTATTGATGTTTCTTTCTGGTACTTTTTCTGTTTCATTGTATTTTTGGTTTGTGGTGTCTTTTTACCTATGGATGTCGATCTGGATAGCCGAGTGAAGAAGAAAACAAATTGAAGAATTTAGTACTATTGTTAAGGTGGGTTAGAGGAGGCCTGATGCTTCATTACTGAATGCACTTTTATTTCTTTTTTTCTCTTTTTGGGAAAGATAGGTAGCGCCAGCGGTTTGTTTGTACTGTTTATGTCGTTTAAGTTTACGTTTCCAAGCGAATATTATATTAATATCTGGGGTAGTTAAACATCTGGACAACTTGTATGTTTGTCGATTTATATTATATATTATATACACCTGTCGTGGTTCGGATTAACGATTAGCAATTGAACTTGGGAAACATCTATATTGGTTGTGGAAAGCCTGAGTGTTCATTGTGTTTGGAAACCTGGAAACTCAAAAGATATTTTTCATTTTTCATTGTCAGTTATGGTCTGATGGACATCAGGGAATATTGACATTGTTTGTCATATTTCTAAATGTTTCAGGCATAAGGCAAGCTGTTGAAATGCAAGCTGTTGTTGAACATTATAAATATATTATATAAATATATTTTATACTTTATGCAATATATGCTCTGCATGTTTTTTCTTTTCAAACTGGCATTCTCTATTTTTACATTTGGATATGCTCATCTTTAATGAAGCAGAGGAGATACTGACACCATAATGCATGTATTTTGTTGAGGGTTTTTTTCAGTTCAAAATACTATGAGGTGTGTATGGTTTAAATACATGTGGAATGTGGAATGTTTTGTACAGTTGGATAATTATTGTTTAAGTCCATTTTGGGATATGATATTTAACTGATTCGGACTAACTATAGAAGAAATTTGCAACATTAAACTCTGGGCCTATATCATATATATACATAGCTCGAAGATGGTGTGGCTTAATATGCTATTTAGATATTAAAGTGAATAAATTTGACTCCGATAAATATTAGGGCGATATTGGTCTTTATCATATGGAACAACATTATATATGATATGGCTATTGTTCTAATTATATATGGTCTGAGAGTGTTAACTATATTCATATGTATTTTTTCCAATGCATTTGGTGCCATCATTGGCATACTAAATATTGGGAATAGAAATGACAATGGTATATGGAATATTTATAATTTATAAAACCACTTAGCATTTTTGCTTTGGAGGAACATATTTCAGAAGTGATATTGAATTATATATTTACAGTTTAGTTCAAATATGGTCTGTTAGAGCTTTTTGGGCCCATTTTTATATCTATAGATTTTGGACTATATGATTTTTTGATACCCATGGTGATCTAGCTCTGTCTCTAGTGACGTTTATAAAATAGTATAATCTTGTTTCCAATATTTTTAAACAATTGAGATAGTCTCTTTGTGTTCCAAAAAACAGGATTAGTATTGTAATCATTATTAGCAATATGGATCTGAAAAGCATTCTAGATGAGTTATGTGCCGATAGGGATGATATCGGAGTATTTGGCATTGATACCAGACCAGTCAGTAACCAGAATGGTTCCGACATTGATCCTACAGATGGATGTAATATTGCTTTTAACAAACTGGGAAAGGGTTTGAAAAATCTAAGGGCTAATATATGGCATCTTAGGCTATTCGAGGCCTTAGAATTCGTATCCAACCCCTGGTTGGTAGGTCGGAGGACACACTAACCAGGGAATGGTATTTAACTTTGCAACAGGCCTCAATGATGTTTGTTCATATTTTAACTTCGTATTATCAAAGGATGGTTGATATCAATGTGTTGGAGGTGAAAACCTTTTGTGAAGAATGCAAGAAATATGAAGGAGCTGGCAATCTATGAAAAGCAAAAGAAAGATTAAGAAATTTAACAACTGACTACCAGGGTGCGACCTTTGGAGACCAATAGAGCTGCCAGGATGAATACCACTAGGAAAAGACCTAGATTTATTCTTAAGAGAACAGAGAACCCATACACTAGTATATCAGGGAAGGAATCTTCTTTCATTAGCACTCTTCAAGAAAAATCTTGATGATTGGATGGGAAATAGGAAATTAACCCGGGGATCACCTTTGTGGCTCTGCTCGACAGTGGCACAGGAACATATACCTTTGGCTGGGCTTGTATAGGCCCACCCTTTAGATGGGGTAGTAGTGCGGGGGGCATGTAAGCATAAACATGGGGGCAGGAATCAGCTCAGTGGAGGACCTGTTGCAGACCATCTTGAAGTAACTATGAATATTGGCCAGAATATGTTAAAGTTATCTGATGTATGACTAACTGATGAGCAAACTCTTTTATGGAATAAAGGTCTTGGCTTTGTACCTGGATTCTTTGTAGATGAATATAGTATAGTCATTGATGTTTATTAATTTTGTCGCAGACTTAATCTCAGATTATTTTTTGCAGATAACAATACTCAAAGATCTGATTAATTCAGGTTTCATAAATCTGACTTCCAACCACCAATGAATAAACATGCTTCGATTTTCTTACAAGCAGTATTGAGGAATCTTCATTTTCCGAATAGAGAATCATCTATTTTGGGTCATAATCTTTCCTCTGAGGAAGCAGCTGCCTTGGAGCAACTTAAAAACAATCATGATATTGTCATCTTACCAGCCGATAAAGGTGGGGCTGTGGTTGTTATGAATATCCGATATCCGTTGGAAGTAATCCCTATCTAAATGAGGGTAAGGGACAACTTTCCAACTCTAGATGTTATATGTCAATGTCCATAGATCCAACCCCCATCAAAGGAGATTGATCTACTTCTAAGTCAGTATTAATGTCTCTACCAAGAGCCATCTACTGTAGCAGATCCTGAGAAACAAATCTTATATTGTCATTAACTCAGCCTCCAGGCAGACCGATTGTTTCTGGTATTTGAAACCTTTATTGGTCTCAGTCAGAGCAAGGATCCAGGATACAATGCAATTTCTCAAAATTATATCAGATATACAATTGGAGCCTGGACATAAAGGCCTTGTATACTAGTATCCCTCATTGGGCTGGCCTACAAGCATTACAATTTTGGTTGGAGCATGCTGCTTTATATCCTCTTGGCTTTAATACCTTATTGATATGTTTAATGTATGAGTTATGACCCACTTCATAATATTTACCAGGTAGAAATAGATATTTGGATTGTTGGATGGTGTGGCGGGCAGATGTGATATATCTGCAGGAATTTTTGGAGTATCTAAATGATAATTTATGGGGTATTGAATTTACTCTTACATCACATCATGATAGTATCAACTTTTTAGATGTGACTGTGCATCGGAATGAGGATCATACCCTTAGTACAAAAGCTTTTCGTAAATATCCACAATACAATAGCCTGCTTCATGCATCCAGTATGTATCCCCGCCACATCATCAGCAATATTCCAAAATCACAATTTATGCGCATCAAAAGAATTAGTCCTTCCACACGGGAATGTGAATATGTCAGACAGGATTTATGTAATAGATTTTTGAACAGGGGATACAGGGAGTCGGATATTGTACTTACTTTGTTGGAATACAAACAGCATAGGCCAAAACAAATGGGTGAAAGTCTTGGATTTGTGACAACCTATGGATGGAATAATGTCATTAGAAATGTAATTGATACACATTGGAACATACTTATGGCCAATGACCAACTTAGAGGATAGATGTCAATTTTCTTATAGACGGAGAACTTTAGGTAAACATAAAGAGAGTGGAGGGCGGTGTACAAACAACTGACAATGTTAGGATCAGTTATTGGGAATGTTTCCTTGTGGACATTGTGGGTCATGTCAATTCGTGAGTAAACTCAAACAATTTTGCCAACACCAGCAGGCCAAACATCCCAATCATTGAGAATACGGATGTCAGAACATAAGACATACCATCAAACATCCTAATGCTGAATTTAGATTCATGGTAATAGACAGAATCATTGGTGATAGGAGTAATCAGCAAGGTTGGCATACTATTGTTAATCATAAAGAGAAGTATTGGATTATTAATTTAGGAGCATTATTTTCTCTGGGACTTAATGACCATTTATGAAGTATACCACAGATCATTGTTTCTTTTTATATATCCTTTATATATTCATAGGTAGGTACTAGGCTATTGACCCTAGGGCCTATATAAGCCTAGCCAAAAATGTACCCTGGCTTTCGCCACCCAAGAAAATTATTTTCCTGTGGCCCTGTCAAGCAGAGCCACAGAAGTGATCCCCGGGGTGAATTTCCTATCTCCCATCCAATCATCAAGATTTTTCTTGAAGAGTGCTAATGAGGAGCTCTGTTTGACATAGATAGGTAGTCTGTTCCAGAGTATGGGAAGTCTCTGGGACAGGAATCTATCCCTCCAGCATGTTCTGTTTATTGTGGTGACAAGGTTTATGTCTCTAGAGTGTGTAGCTCAGAGGGATTGGGGTTTCTTTAAGTGGAGCATGTCCAACAGCTCTGGGTTTGACATAGCTTTGTATGTTAGGCAGAGATCGCCTCTGAGTAGGCGATATGTGACGGAGTAAAGCTGGAGTTTTTTGAGATGGTCTGCGTAGGGCATCTGTTTGAAGCCAGTAATCCTCTTTGTGAGGTATTTCTGTGGCCTTTCGAGTTGTTGTAGATGTCTTGTGAGGTACATACCAAAAGGGGCATTATACTCTGTAATGGATCTAATGAGTGATGAGTAGAGGGGAACAATAACCTCTTTTTTTCTGGATGAGAAACCTTTTGTGATGAGGTGAGCCACATAGAAGGATTTCCTGACCACTGTGGCGATGTGATTATCAAAGGAAAGACTACTGTCCACATGTGACCCAAGGTCTCCTATCACATTTTCGGTGTTAAGTAGACTAGCAGCTATGTGTTCATGGGTATTCATTATATATTGTGTGTGTATATATATATATATATATATATATATATATATATATATATATATATATATATATATATATACAGTATGTTTATAAACTTTTGTATATACAAAAACCTTTTTGCTATATTGTGTAATTTTTACGTTGATATGTATTATTTATATTATTTTTTTGATTTACAATGTTGTCTCATTAATATTTAATGTATTTGTAGTATTTGGGTTGGACCACATTTGTGATTTGTTGGGGGAGTGTATATATTGTAATGCTATGTAATATTTGTAAAATGCTTTTCCACTGAAGAAGGCTGGTTAGCCGAAACCAGTCTGAATAAAGTATTCATGTTATAATCATCATTCAATAGTGCTTGGTGTACTGTATGCTGGCCACTGGTGTTTTTATTGTTTGGGGGCCCAACAGTTTTTAAAATAATGGAAGAGAAAGGTAAAATGATGCAATGTGTAAAGCTGCTCTTTCTTTTATTCTTTCTTTCTCCAGTGTCTATACATGACAGAAGTTACCTTGCAAAACAAGGTCCTTTCTTTAGAAAGCAATCCAATTATAAATAAATTCAGGCAAAGGCCAGTTAAAGAAAAAAATGGCAGGTGAATTCTAAAACTGAACTTTCCAGAGCTCCAGCAGTAGCAGAGATCAGCTTTAACTGTCCCTTTTTAGCCCCCCATAAGTCACCTTGTTCCCTTGGAATTGTTGGCAGACATTCTCTTTGTCTCCCTTAATGGGAAGAAAAAATTTCAGATTCCTGTGGTGTTAAACATCATGCAGAAATGTTACAAGCTTCATTGGAATTCCAAATCAGCCCACTCAGGCATTCCTTTGGATGTTCTTCATTAGATCACTGTTAAGCTATATGGGGTATCTCCTGTCCAAGGATGTGACAATGGACAGCTTTTAAAGCTTAGGGGCACCTTTCACACATCCTAACCAATGAACATGGAGGAGGAGAGCAGTATAAAGTCTGTGGTTAGGCCACCAAACTTTCAGAACTTTTTTGCTGTCAAAGTACGCTCTTCCCTTTGGCTTCAAGTGATTGCCTGTTGGCTAGTGCTTTTCCAAGGCTGGGCAGATGAAGACTCCATTGGGGAATATCTTCCACTTTTTCAATTTTTGTTAAGAAAAGATGATTTTTTTCTGACAGAAATCATGACTAGACTGGTGTTTTCAGCGGCTGTTACTAAAAATGTACCTTAAAACTTACATTGTTTGTCGGGGTTCCCTATTGGAAAATTGCTTTAAAATTACCTTTATCAAAGTATATACAGTGGATATAAAACATATACACACTCCTTTTAAAATGCCAGGTTTTTGTGATATAAAAAAATTAGACCACAGTAAATAATTTCAAAACTTTTCCCACCTGTAATGTGACCTATAACCTGTACAATTCAATTGAAAAACAAACAAATCTGTTTGGGGAAAAAATGTAAAAAAAAAATAAAAAACGTACAATAAGCTGGTTGCATAAGTGTGCACACCCTTAAATTAATACGTTGGTGAAGCACCTTTTGCTTTAATTACAGCATTCAGTCCTCTTGGGTAGAACTCTATCAGCATGGCACATCTTGACTTGGCACTTGTTGCTTTCACTCTGTTCCTCTGGTGTTGCTTATAGAGAAGCGCTTTCTCCATGGCTGTTAGGCTGCCCTATTTGGGCAAGGGGGTGTCATTCTTTTTGGTATTGGAGGAGAGAGTGACTAATGCTCTACTGTGAAGCCGGTCTGAGTATCATGATTTCCTGGGAAAGGGTTTGCCCTTTGGGTCAGTCTTTTTTGGGAGTTTCACAGGAAACGAAAATAAAGTTAGGCATTTTTCTTCTCCTATATTACATGCAATAGATAGAGAAAATTGGCTGGGTTTTGCTAAGGGTTTATTTCAAGCCTTTCAATTTTTAAATTTTGAGCCTTTCCTGAATTTGCAAAAGAAAAAATATATTGTCCCCTTTCTTTCAGGTTCTCAGTATGAAGGAGAAGAATTAGATTTATATTGCGTTTCCTCAAATTCCTACCCCACAGAAGGGGAATTCTGTCCCTGTGGAAAGTTTTTCTTTAGATTCCTCACCAGAAGAGTCGTGCTGTTTTTGATACTTTTGCCAGAATAAAGAACCTATTTCAGTGGGAGCAAAACAAAATCCCAGCAAATATATGTTAACCTTTTACATGTAGATTTTCATTAGCTTGCAGCTGTTCCTCCTATTTTGTCAAATTTAGAGGAAACTTTCTTTGCAGCCAGCAGTTTGCCTGATAGTTGACCTCCTGCCTTTGAGAAGTTTGATAAATTATGTAAGGTTCCTCAGACCCACTATTTTTTTCAAATCCCTAGATTAGACCCTGCTATGATTTCTCTTTCTAAACCTGCTTCTGTCAAGCATCTTTAGGCAGCTAATCTTATTCCTTCTGACAAAGATTGGAAGGTTTGATAGGTTTAGGAAGAAAGATTATACTTCTTCCACCCTGGCCTTCAAAATAGTGAATTGTCAGGCTCACATCTAAATTTCTTCTGACTTCCTGTGTCAATATAGGAAAACTGATAGCTAAATTGGAATTGTATATTTTATGTATCGGGTTACCAGACAATCTCTAAAATGTTCTTATGATACTTCTGATGTCTTTTTTAAAATAGCTGCCACAGGGCTACATTTTCAGAATCTGCCAGAAGATGTCAAAGCTGATCTCCTGAATGCCCTCCTCTGCTGAGGCCCTTAAATGGTTAAATGAAAGGGCAAAATTAATTCAGAGGGACTACTCAGATGTTTTCAACCCTCCTTGCAAAAATACGGTACAAACTTTCCTTCCAGTTTAGCTTTATTTTATAGGAAACAAAATATATAATGTCAGCAAAGCACAGGTAAACACAGTTTCAGAAAGCAAGAGCAGGGAGTTTTCAGAAAGAAGTGAAGATACTCGAAGAACAAAAGACAATCTAAAAAGAAGACTTACTTATTACATGCCCCTTCAAGTTTTTTTCCCTTTCCTGCTCTAACATTCCAGTAACGCTTTCCCAAAGTCTAGGTCTTCACTTCCCTTTGTGGTAACAGAAAACTTCAGACACTTAGGTTCTCAGAATCATTCAGATAAGCTACACTAAAGACATAGACAAACATACATTAACAGAAAAGAAAACAAACCATTTTAACATTTTTTCATTTAAATACAATATACATTACATGTTTTCTTTGCTACTATCATTAGTCCAACATTTCAAAAAATGCTGAATTCCTGCTTTCCCTTAAATCTCACTCCTCTTCCTCCTCAACATTTATGCATGTATTGTTCCCACAATTTCCATTTACATCTGTGTAATTTGTTTCCTCTCCTTTCTAAAGATTCTTTTTCCAGTGCTTTTATCTCTTTTATAATATTCAGTATATCAAATACAATTGGTGTAGAATTTGATTTCCATTTTCTAGTAATTGCATTTTTGGCAGCCAACAGAATTAAACTTAATAAGGCCTTACTATGGTAGGCAATTCAGATCCTGTATCCCAGCTCAAAAGAATCATTTCCTTACGTAAGCCAGTTGCTCCCCTACTATTTCTGATAAGTGTTCTGTAGGAAATTTTTAAAGTCTACCAACTCATTGCACTCCCAAAATGTATGTTCCCATTCTCCATCACACCCCCAGCATTTGTTATCTACCTGAGGAAAAATACTTTGAAATCTGCATGGGATATAAAAATAACTATGCAAACACTTCCAAGCACAGATTCTGGACTTGGTTGCATACTTATGAAGCATACATGGGTCTTCCCATTGTTTTCTTGTAAATTGCTTTCCAGTCTCTCTATCAAATCTTTTCTGACCTCCTCTGATTGATTCTTATAGTTATAATGCAATATTTTATATACCCTACTAATTATCCTTTTTAAAACAGCTGCCCCTGTTCAAGATTCAACTAAAAACTCTGCCAAAGCAGGTCTTTCACTTAAAATTCTCCCATCCCTTTTTCTTTGCCTGTACTCTTGAGATCAAGCCCTGGTAGAGAAGGCAGACTCTAGCCTGCAATCCAAATGGCTTCTTGACCTCACCTGACTCTATTACATTTCCTGCTTGAGTTATTTGCTCCCAGTATTTTGGCTCCTTTGCCAGATATCTCTAGTAAATTCCAGCCCCCTCTTGCCTATTTTCTGTACTCCTACTTGCAGTCATTGTTATTGGCAAAATCTCCTTTCTCCATTCTCATTTTGGCTTAGTTCTTACAATACTTTCTGCTACTCTATGAATATAACATTCTGTGTGTTTTTTTATTATTCTCTTTAAGGATCTGTATCCAAAATCCCACTTTCTATTTCTTAAATTTCACCCTTGTTTCATCATAATCTCTTTCTACTTTGAATTCTAACCTTCTGCTTGTGTCATGTATATTGGCCTTAACTGTGTAGCACTAAAATACCTGTTCAAATCAGGTAAACCTAAATCACCTTGCTCTGTTGGAAGAATGTTTTCAGTTTCTCAATTTTGTATCAGCTTTTTTTAGTCTCTTCCCATATATACTTAGCCACCATAACAGAAGATTTTTTAATCCATACTCCTAAAGACTTCATCTTATCATAGTCCCATAAATATGGGTATTGCTGAGCCAGTATGTGTGTGGATAAATAATTTACGGCTATATCCTTTGTTTTGTCTTTATTAATTTTATATCCTCAAAAAGACTTGAAACTGTGTCAAAATATTCCACAACACGGAGCAATACTTTTCTGGATTTATCAGGTACAAAATAATATCATCTGCAAGTAAAGCCAACTTTTCTTGATTACTGTACCAATTATATCCTTGTATTTCTGAGTCCCTTATTTTCTTTGCCAGTGGCTCTAAATATAAAGAAGATAACAAAGGGGAAAGAGGACACCCTTGCCTGGTTCTTCTGTTTAAGCACAGTTTATCTAAGAGGAACCTTCACACTTTAATTCTTGCCTCTGATCCTTCATATATCCTTCTAATTAACTTTATTATTGTAGGGAATGCAAATGGTTCTAGTGCCCTACTCATGAAATCCCAGTTTACTCTGTCTAATGCTTTCTCTGCATCAAGACCCACCAATAACAAAGGTATTTTCTTATATCCTGCATCCCTCTGGATCATTGTTGTTGTATTTATGTTGTCAAATGTTTGCCTCCCCTTCACAAAACCACACTGCTCCATATCTATCAATTTTGGCAACATTTTTGCCATTCTTTTAGCTAGTGTAGACATAAACACTTTATAGTTGTAGTTTAAATAAATGCATTCTTCCTTGATAATCTTATGTATAGAGAAGCTTATTTAAAGAATTAGCCTTACCCTTTGTCTCTTCATTTGTTAGTTTTCACTAGAGGGTTGATGGTAAACATTTTCCTGAGCAATGAGGACTAACTTTATGGCACATTTGAAAGTTTATCCATACATTGTTCCCGAAGAGAGAAAATTTGTCCATTAGTTTAACATATGATACTGGGATAGTGTATGGTATGTAATCTAGATTATTTGGGATATAGATGTAAGATTCCTTTCTCTATCTGACTTCCCAACATAAGGGAGAGTAATTTTTTTTTTTATTTCAGTTGGCCCTAAAGCAGAATGTTTAAGCCTAAGATGTGGCAGAAGCTTGGAAATTGAACATAGTGTCTGTGGGATAGGTGTCTGTATCTTAAACTGTAACATGCATAAGGCAACACTGGTATGTATTTTGTACACCAAAAAATAGGCAGGTGTGATGTACTGTCTAAAACAGGAGTGTCCAATTTTTTTAGTTTGGAGGCCACTTACCATACTTGTAGAGGCTCGGGAGGCCACATTATTATATTGAAGAAATATCTGCCTTTTATCCACTCCACATGCAGTGGTGCACCTCAATCACAGAACAAAAAAACAAACTCTGCTGGTTTTAGAATCACTTTTGTATTCTTGCCAGACCGAAAATGAACGTACAACTTGAGACATTTACAAATAGTATCTTTACTACAACAGCTGAATAGTGCAGGTGTACATATTAGTTTTAAAATGTTATAACTGTTCAACAGATGTCAAAAATCAGAATAAAAAGCTGTTGATGTATGTGACATGCAAGACCACAGTTTATGGATGTCTGACATTGCTCATTTCTGTTTAAATTTGCTGTTGAAGTGGCAATGTGAAGTATATCTGCCAGATGTGCATCTGTGATAAAAGATGTCTGTTTGCTTTTCACATTCATCATTCTGGACAAGTGCTGTTCACAACAGTACATGATGCTACAAAGTCCAGTAAACATCAAACATAATACTTGATGAAGACTGTGCTGTTTCGCAGCATTTGCTGTGATACTTGGATATATTTCTGCAGAAACAAGTACTGTAGATTTGTCAGATAAGTACCCACCAGGGGATCCTTCCTTTCTAAACTTTTGACTGTTTTGCTGTTATTAGATGTCAGCTAGGAGGGTACATGTGAGTGCAGTAGACAAATTCCATTAAAAGACTTTCAAACTAAGTGCTTTCTTTGTCTTGCCATGAACACAACTCTAAAACCTCCTCAATCTGTCAGTCGTTTGTTCCTAAAAAAAATACCTTCCTTAACACCCAGCTTCTGAAATGCTTGGCCCACTCCAACATGTCACAAGGCCCAGATGTCGGCTTCCTTTTTAAGAAAAAAGATGTAGATAGGATTCTTCTTCCATCGTCTAATAATCAGATGTACCCATTGAGGTGGGCGAACCTTTTTTACTCCAATCATGTTCTCATGAGCCCTCTACTGTGATCCCAACTGATGCTGGTATGGCTGCTAAGGCCTTGGAGATGGCAGAGTCCTCTGATGAACCATGACTCATTATCTCTGAGGGCCATCAGATTCTTGTGCAGGAAAAGATTCGTGGTACTCTGATAGAAATGCGCCAAGGCTCAGAATCCCATAAGCTGCTACAGGCGGATGTCACCCCTAAGAAGAAAAAAACAAAAACTTAAGGATTTCACAATCCCCTTCTGCATCCAGGGAGAAAGAATGGATTCATTTTTCTCAGGGGTTATTCAAGACAGTCATGTCTGTAAAGCTTCCTTCCGTTGTGACCCAGCCTTCAAAGGCCACACCACAGAAACAGGCTTTAGAGTCTTCCTCCTCTGATAAGGAATCAGACAGGGATTTTGATCTTTCTGCTGACTACTTTTCCCAGTTATATTCTCCAGAACAGATTTCCTCAGGTAAGGGAGACTCGCAGTCCCCAGATTCCTTTAGAAAACCTTACAAAACATGATAAACCATTCTGAATGGCAGGACAGACAGGTGTTTTAGGTGCAAAAGAGATAGTACAGTTTATTAGAGATGAGCACTCCTTCTTCCCCTCCAGTTCCCTCAGTACTAGATGCTTAATTGGACTCATTTCAGGCCAACAATTCTGCACCTGATTTTCAACATCCTGCTCCAAAATGGCCAAACAGGTTCTGCAAAGTTCCTGATGAACTAAAGTACCTGTATAAAAACCTTGTGGCAGTTCCAGCTGGCTGCAGACAAAGCTTCCAAGCTGCTTCCTGGCACTAATGTTTTCTCCAGTGACAAGGACTGTTGAGCAATGGACAGGTGGGGTAAGAAAGTGTATACTTCCTCCACTTTACCTTTCAGAGCTCTAAGCTACCAGATTCAAATAACCAAATACTTACTCTGTGTGCTACAGTCCTTGAGCAAGACCATCACAGAGCCCCAGACACCGGAATCAAAGCAGCATATGCAGTCTCTACTGGTCTAGGCTTCACAAATAACCAAGTGCAGTATAAAATGCAGTTGTGATGCTGTGGATGCCTCTTTCAGTAAGGCTACTACTGGCTTAGTGATCAGGCATTATTCAAATCAAAGATTCTAGACTGCCCCTTGGATAACAACCTTTTTGGCTCACAAGCCACCAGCCTTTTTAAAGCTTTGCAGGCAGAGGTCTAGACAATGAAAGATTGCTGTCAGAGTCTGCTTTCTCCAGTTCCCAGGTACCATAGAAACTATCCAGTAAAATCTAGCTCCTTTGCCAAGAGAGATCCTAGAAAACCTCATAGTCAAAGGAAAATTCCTAAGAACAGATTCCCAGAAAAAACTCTAAGGGCTGCTCCTCCTGGGAGGCCTCCGTTTGGTAGTAGACACCTGTGACTATATCACACCTGTCCCCCTCTCTAAACCCCACACTTCCAGTTCCCTCTGAAAAATGCTGTCTTTTCCATTTTGGGAAGCAATTACCTTGGACAGTGGGGTCTTAAATGTTATCAAGGAGGGTTATGCTCTGTCTTGAGAAAGCAGCCCATCTCCCAGGGTAATACCTCCATCTTTTCCTCATCCTTTTTCGGAAGGGGATTTTACTTGAGGATTTTTCTTGCCCCAGGAAAGGAAGGTCAGTGGAGACCTCTCCTGGCTAAACACCTTTGTAATAGTTCCCACTTTTAAAATGCTGTGTTTGCAAATGTTTGCAAACTGTTCTACCTTTCCCTCTTTCTCAAGCTTTCCCGGAATCCTTAAACCTAAAGTATGCTTATCTTCATATTCTCATCTCTCCTTCCTCCAGAAAATTTCTCACGTTCTTTGCTGGGTCATCATATTTTCAGTTTATTGCTTTGTCATTTGGTCTTTCTACAGGTCCAAGGGTGTCTGGCCCCAGTAATGGCTTTCTGCTACACTTTGGGTGTACATATCTTCTTTACCCAGATGACCTTCTACTCCATGATTTATCCAGGGATGCTGTTCTCAAGCACCTTCATTACACTGTGTGATGTTTGACCCTCTTGGGGTTTACCATCAATTACAAAAAAATCCCAGCTCATTCATACCTATCAGCTGAGCTTTCTGGGATACAGCCTGGGTGTGTCTGCCATGCATGCCTCTCTTCCTCAGGCGAAGGTCACCTCCCTAGCCACCGAGTTCTTAATGCTTTCCAACAAGAATTATTGTTTGGCCAGACAATCCCTCAGGTCCCCGGGACTCATGACTGCCTATGCTGCCCCTTGCCAGACTACACATGAGGGGAATAGAGTGGTATCTGAAATCAGTGTGGTCCCAGCGCTCTCACCTTGGCAATACCAGCATTCTTCCTCTTTGCATCAAGAAGAAACTCCTTTGGTGGTGCAACCAGGTCACCCAGGTCTTCCATTCACTCCATTCCCGCACTACCAAGTCCTGATGCTTCATACAGGTCATGGGGGACTTGGACAGGAGACCACAGAGTTCAAGGAGAGTGGCCTTCCTGTGTACTAAAATAACACATCAACTAAAAGGAAATGAGGGCACTCATAAAAGCCCTTGCAGACCTTTTCACATCTTTGGAAACTAGGCAGTCTGCTGGTGCACATAGCACCATGGTGATGTGGTGTATAAACAAGCAGAGAGGCGCAAGATCCTACCCCATTGCAGGCTGGCACAGGAGGTTTGGCACCTAGCCTCTCAGCTGAATCTTACACTTAACAGCAACATATGTTTCCTCTCAGCAGAACGTATTGACAGATTCTGTAAGCAGAGACATGGAAGACCCTCATGAATGGTCCATGAACGCAGAGGTTTTCAAATCCATAACTGTCAGATGTGATACTCCCAGATAGATCTCTTTGCTTCCCTCGAGCGTCACCTACTCCCTCTTTTCAGCTCAAGGAATTCATTCCCTCTAGCCTGGAGGCCATATGCCTTCTCTTTCTAATGGACTGGGAAGTTACTTGACAGATACCACTTCTGCATCAGCTCCCAAGGCTCTTACTCAAGGTCCAGAAGGAATCTCCAAAAACTCCTGCTTCTTGCACCTTTTTGGCCAAGGTAGCACTGGTTTATGCTGCTGTTTCCTCTATCAAAGGGAAATTACTGGAGAATCCCTCCAAAAACAGATCTATTCACTCAACAGAAAAGGCAGCTCCATCATCCCAATTTGGCCTCACTTACCCTAACCCTCTGGATGATGATAGGATTTCAATCCCTACAAGACAACACCTTTTTTGTAGAGGGTGTTCGAGTTCTACAAGAAGTCAGGAAATCTTACTCAGCCAAGTGGAAGAGATTCTCAACCTGCTGCTTTAAACACACACTCCATCTCCTTCTGTTGGACACCCCCACACTACTCCAATACTTGTGTGACGTATTACATTACATTATCGCTCCACCATAGGACCTTAATTTTGATTTGGAAAAAAAATCACTTCACCTTCTTTTGAGCAGTCTGCTTTGGCTGTTTTTAAATTCTGCACTTGGAAAACAGTGCTCTTCCTAGCCTTGACTTTGGTCTGCAGAGTCTCACAACTCCATGCTGTCATGGCTATGCCACCCTTCCTCATCTTTCATAAAGACAGGTTAAGCCTCAGGTCCAGTCATTCTTTCATGCCAAATGTGGTTAGTGAGCTAACCCACTACCAAGCAATCAGTCTGCTTAGCTTCTTCCCAAGTCTCCAAAATAGAGGGAAAGGAATCTTACACTCCTTAACCATTCACAGAGAATTGAGGCTTTACCTGGACAAAACTAAGGATATCAGAAAAAACAGATCAGCTGTTCATCTCCTTTATTGATTCCAGGTTAGGACAACCAGTTTCCAGACAAACTTGCTTCCTGTATCTCAAAGGCTGTTTCCTTCTGCTATTCTCACCATGGAAAGACGTTACCCACATGATCAAATGCACATTCCACTCGAGCAGTGGCCTTATCAGGTGCATTCCACAAGGGGTGGATACCAGGTCCACTTTAGAAACAAACTTAAAATAGAAAAGAAATACCGAACCAACACGGCTGGGCAAAAAACCTCTATTTATTTAACAAAGTAAAAAGTAATAAAAGTGAGCGCTTTCGCGATAACACTATAGTTTCTTCAGACAAATAATCAAGTAAAAAGACATGAGTTTAAAAAGAAAGCAAAACCAATCTGCTGTCATATGCAAATCTCGTGTGTGTAGATTTTAGTTCATGAGATTTGCATATGGCAGCTGATTGGTTTTGCTTTCTTTTTAAACTCATGTCTTTGTCTTTTCACTTGTTTATTAATCTGAAGAAGTGATAGTGTTATCGCGAAAGCGCTCACTTTTATTACTTTTTACTTTGTTAAATAAACAGAGGTTTTTGCTCAGCTGTGTTGGTTCGGTACTTGTTTTCTGTTTTAAGTTTGCACAGTTTTCCTGTACCGTACCTCTCACCTGTTCCTGTGTATTTTTGTTTTTTGTGGCCACTTTAGAAGCGGCTACCTGGTCATCCGTCAACACTTTCACAAAACACTATAAGCTAGACGCCTTCCCCTATATCTGACATATATAAAATACAGATTCCTCTAATTAATTATGCTACTCTTCAGTTCATCCACTATTCTTCTCCTCCTACTGTGCCATCTGTCATCCTACCATGACTCAGTAATATATCGCAATCTCTCTCCAACTCTGTCCCAACCACCTATCATACTTCCTCTTTACACTCTCCACACATTGCACCAAACCTATTTAATAATGCATCTCACCTTTATTCCAAATATAGGCTAATTAATTACACTTCAGTTGAAACCAAAACAAAATGAAGTGCAAGAATCCTGTCCAGAAAACCAAGTATCCATTATTCCCCAATTTACTCATAGCCTTCTAGGAGGAGATATTCACCCTAATCCTGGCCTTACCTGTCATAATGAACACAAAGATAATTTGCTCCACATACTTCTGTAACCCAGCAGCAGCTTATCCCCAACCTTGGTGATCTATTTTTTTCTGCAATAAATGTTGGACATATAAGAAATAAAACTGCTGAACTATATGCCTGGATTACCCAACATAAGCCTAGTGCTCTTGCTGTAACTTGGCTTAAACCCAGCATAAATGACTCCAAAGTTATACTGCCTCACTGTAATATCATCCGTAATGACCATGTAAAGAGGAAGGGTGGTGGCAATGCATTAATATTTCCCAATACCAATCACATTTCCCCTTACAGCAAGCCAACACAAAAAAATCAGTTCTGCAGAGCTTCTTATTGCTTTCCTCAAAAATGAACAATTATAAACAAATATGCATTACTGTCCTTTATATCACCCTTTGTGACAATGCAGCTATACTGGAAGATATCCTTAACATTTCCAGAAGGAAAAAATATTACTAGGTGATGTGAATGTCAGTTGGTTGGACATGAATTAACTCTTAACTTCCCTACATCTAGCATGAACGTATGTGGTTTCTCACACCTAATTAATAGCCCCACACATTATAGCAAGACATCAAATTCTCTATTAGACTAGATCCTAATATCAGAACCTAGCAAATACTCCACCATAGGTACATTAGACTTTCTCAGTGATCATCTCCCAGTCTGTATGACTATACATCTCACACATCCAGATAAACAGCATATTTATAAAACAAAATTCAAAGTTGAAACACTAAAAAACGCCAATAAAATGTAAAAAAAAAAAAAAAACGATCCAGGCCCCTCCAAGTTCACACTCCTTTATTATGAAACTAAAAATTAAGAGCTTTTGTCTCTGCCAATGGAGACCTCATCAGAATAATGAAGTTAACAGTCAAAAGCACTTTATATAACCATTTTAAACATGATAGACAACTCATTTGACCAATCCAAACATTGAATGTGACAAAGATGCAACTTCCCAATGGCATTTGTGCAGCAGCTACTTGGGCTTCCCCTCATACCTTTATTATGCATTACAAACTGGATTTTATCTCCAGGGGAGGACCATCCTTTGGTTCAGTGGTGCTCAGGAATGTCCTTCCTTGATTCCGCCCAAGATCTAGGTAGCTAGGGACTCTATCCCATTGGTCAAGGATAAAATGAAGACTGGCAAATTCAGATAAAGAAGTTATGTACTCACCATAACATTTCATCTGAGTTGTCCATCTTCATTTATCCTCGACTTCCCTCCCTCTTCCCCGGCCTTGCTAAAGTCCACAGTGGTCAGGAAATCCTTCTAAGTGGCACACCTCATCACAAAAGGTTTCTCATCCAGAAAAAAAGATGTCATTGTTCCCCTCTACTCATCACTCATTAGACCCATTATAGAGTACAACACCCCTTTTGGTATGTACCTCACAAGACATCTACAGCAACTGGAAAGGCCGCAAAAATACCTCACAAAGAGGATTACTGGCCTCAAACAGATGCCTTACGAAGACCGCCTCAAAAAACTCCAGCTTTACTCCGTCGCATATCACCTACTCAGAGGCGATCTCTGCCTAACATACAAAGCTATGTCAAACCCAGAGCTGTTGGACGTGCTCCACTTAAATAAATCCCAATCCCCCCGAGCTACACGCTCTAGGGACCTAACCCTTGTCACCACAATAAACAGAACATGCTGGAGGGACAGATTCCTGTCCCAGAGACTTCCCATACTCTGGAACAGACTACCTATCTATGTCAAACAGAGCTCCTCATTAACAATCTTCAAGAAAAATCTTGATGATTGGATGGGTAATAGGAAATTCACTCTGGGGATCACTTCTGTGGTTCTGCTTGACAGGAGCACAGGAAAATAATTTTCTTGGGTGGCGAAAGCCAGGGTACCTTTTTGGCTAGGCTTGTATAGGCCCTAATATTGTAGCCTAATACCTACCTATGAACCTATGAACCTATTAAAAAAACTCCACCCCCATTTTGTTTAAAAGAATATATATTTTCCAGTATAAAAAACTTCTTATTAAAACATTTCTCATAAAAGGCATTTTTGTATCTTTATATATATATATATATATATATATATATATATATATATATATATATATATACACACATACATATACATATATATGTATTTATATGTTTGTTCCTGTCAAAAACCATAACAAAACAAATCAAATTTTGTTTGTTTTTTCATGTAGCATAGGCATGATGGGTATAGAGCAGTGATTTTCAACCTTTTTCATCTCATGGCACGCATAAACCTATTACAAAAATCTTGCGGCACACCAAAAAATATATTACAATTTTTGCCGAAGTGACAAAAAAATAGGTATAATTTTGATTGATTTAAGAAGTCTTTTCCTCTTGTTTTACTTGCCTTTAATATTTAATGAGATATCCAAGCTTGTTGTTGTGTTTTGTGCGAGATCGAATTTTGGACAGGCATACTATTAAGTTGTCTTCCAGGGCTTCCAGATGTGATCTATTGTTATTCTTTGTGCGAATCAAGCTTTTCCACAAATATGACATGGAGAAAGGAAGAAGTGTTTGTTAACTCCCACATTTCTACTGCATTCTCTCTTCTGATTCTTTCTTCCCAAAGCATTATTTTTCTTTAAAAACATTAATTTTATCGGTGGAAGTAAGATTCACACTGTCCTTGCATACTTTTATTAAGCATGTTCAAAGATTGAAATAATTCTGCAGGAAATGCAACCTTATTGCACTAAAGCTCATCATTGAGAGAAAATGTGCTAATTGAGATTGTTGAGTTGTCAGAAAAGTTACAACTTCCTCCTTTAGTTCATAAAATCTTGATAGAACTCGACCACAAGATAACCACCTAACTTCTGTATGCAGTACCAACTGCGTGTGAGAAGCTTCCATTGAGGAACATAGTGCTGCACATAATCTTGGATTTACGGCCTGCTTTTTATATAATTGACAATTGTGACAGTCTCGTCTAGTACTCAGCTTTGCTACCAATGATTTTGACGTTAATACTTCTCTGTGGAGAAAAGGAGGAGTAAAAATAATTCTAGGATTCTTTCTTTGAGCCAGTGTAACAAATCCTTTTTAAACTTCCTGACAAAGAATGGGCACCATCTATACAAATACTGATGTAGAAATCCCAAGACGAGCTATGTTATGACAACTGAAGTAATTAACAACATCAAAAATATCTTGGCCCCCTCATTGTTTCTGTGAGAGGTTGACAAAATAAAACTGTTCTATAATCTCTTCTTTATAAATAAATGTACTGAATGCTAGAAATTGAGCTTTGCCAGTCACATCAGTTGGTTCTTCTTGCTGAAGAGCAAACACATCTATTTTTTTTAATGTGAGATATAATTTTCAACTCAACATCTTGGGACAAATCCTGACTACGTTGACGAATGGTGTTATCTGACATTGTAATGTTTAAAACCGCCTTTTCGTGTTCTTCACCAAACATGACATTTACAATTTTACCGCATGCTGGTAAAATTACAGATTCTGCATCTGCGTCAGATTTAAGTTGTAGCAACAATTTCTGCAATTGCATTACTTGCTTTTTGTTTTTTTCTGATATCGCTACAAATGTAGTCCATCTTTTTGCTTGATTGCTGTCATCCATTACAAGTCTTTTAAAATATTCAACAGTTTTTTTGAACAAGTGAGAATGGTTAGTTTGCAAATGTCTGTCTGGTGTACTTGGAACCATAGCTTCCTTTGATAAATTTTCACCACAAATTACACATGTGGTACATGGTGGATTGTCTTCACTGGATATAAAGCCGAATGACAAATCTTCATCATAATGGCGAACAGTAGATGTTAATTTGTCTATCTCGCCTTCATTCTTGCTGTTTGGGATCGGAACCAATCCTTGGCTACGACTCGGCCATCTTCAATAGCTCGAAAGCTGTTTACTGGCTCGAGGCTACCCCTTATCCCATGATGCCTGGCGACAGCTACCCAGATCTCTTTTGCCGCTTCAGCTGCGAGTGTGTCGTTTCTGGCTCAGGCTTGTATAATTTCAAATTTTTGTGTAGAAATATATTCTTATACCTCTTAAAACTAATAGATAATTTACCTTTCTTAGTTTTATTCACTGTACGTGTTGTTGGGTACTTCATTTTTTCATAGTCCCCTTTTATTTAGAACTCGTTTAAGTTAGAGAGTTCTCCCCTCCCCCCTCCTTTCCCAGGACAACCATTTAACTTAGAGGCTCTCCTTTCCTTCTTTTTGTTATCGTTTAAAAAAAAAAAAGTTTTATATATATAGTCTGGTGTACTTTGACTAGAATAGAACTTATTTGTCTGTCTGTGTTTCTTTTGTGGTACTTGTTTTTTTGTGGTTGAATGTTTATTTGAAGTCACCATTGGACAAGACTGAAAACACAACTTGATATGCAAGCAAGAAATAAGCACTGTAGTTGTCCTCATAGTGGGTACCCTTGCAATGTAAAGAATCTATGAAAATCAGAAATAAGTGGTGACGATGCATTCCTGGTGGAATCTAACATGTCTTTTAAATGAACGGGGCTTAATGCACAAGATATGAACACAAATGGTGCAGAAAGTAGTGGGTTCTTCTCCCCTGATATGTAGATGGATTGCTGATACTGTGGTGCACTTTATCGGGAAACTATTTAACATTAATCTCAGCATTTTAAGATTTCGCTTCACTACAATCTTAGTTCAAAATCTCTTCTCAAGTTATTCATTAACAACCCTATGGTATTTAATGACGACATCTAAACCATCTAGCAAACAAATCCCTCATGTTCTGCCTTAGATGCACAATGACTATTTCCTACATTTCTGTTACCACACAATATGTCATTTCATACTAAACATTTAAAAAGTAAGCTATCTGTGCAAAAAAGTTGCCACCTTACCACTTTAATGCTATGGCTAACAACTATTGGCATAGATGTGAGATAGAGTGTGTGAATCATTGAGAGATCTTACAGTCTCAAAGCTTGTTATGATAATACACTAGTTAACACTAGTTACTTAAATAGAATCAATGAAGGGAAATCAGAATTGTGTATGTTACCTAGGAATATACTCTTTTGCTTGTTACAGTATAAATATGCAGCAACCTGTTAAATCCAGTCATAAAATTAAGCAAACATAAACCAATGGAAATATTATGCTAAATTTATAGAAATTTATTCACCACTTACTTCACTGGTCATCACAAACAGCTTTGCTATTTCACTGACTTTTCTTACTGTAGTAGACACACAGAAGCGTATCAAACATAAGCAAACAAAGTCAGACAAAAAGTAGGTGCCAGTTTATTGTTTTTCTGGAGAAACAGCAATGTGTTCAGGTCACAAGCAGACAAATCATTTTAGTCCTCACTCACCAACAAATAAACCAACAAACAAGTAAGCAATCAAATAAATAACAAAAAATAAGTAACAGGTACACAGCAACTTGATCATGAACATTGTATTTGTTTGTAATGTCTATGCATGTGTAACTTTAATGTTATGATCAGTGTGTGTGTGTGTAAGAAGCTATCCAAGAGCTTGTAGAAGTGTATAAATACTGAACATGTGCAAGTCTGACTGCCATTTTGTAGTAAGGTAAGCTGCTGAGATGTAAGCATGTATGTATGTAAGGTCTGTCTGTTAACCAGTTTGCTTATATTTTATGATGCTGCTACCCATCCTGATGTGTTTTTATGTATAAAGCATCTAAAATCTAAATGGAATACCCAGCCTGCTTATCATTTATGCTAGAGAGGAATGAGCGGCCGGTAGAATGCTACAACTCCTCACCTGGCAATACCAATGCAATAGCACTTCCTTTTACACTTTTCAGTAGGCCTATACATTAGCAAGCCCAACATCAGCTGTCATTTATTCTATTTCCAAACATAAGATAAAATTGTCCAGTAATAGTAGTGGCTCCATGTGTTGACTGTTAAATTATACAATGAGGTCAGCATTGTTCAATTACACCAGAAATGCGTCCATCTTCATTACTATGTACTGCAGCCATTTTTATTTAATTGCAAAACACAATCACACATCAGAAATGCAGAGGATGCTCATATAAATGCACAATTCCATTACCGTATATATCAAATTATATGTAAGTACTACTACACTAACAATACCTCCAGATGACTGATTAGCAGTTATCAGCACAACAGTTATGATGTCCTTCATGGATGCATCTGCAGTCATAACAAGTGGGTTGTCCTGTCGTCAGGCAGCCCTTCAGTCGGCCGGATTCCAAAGTCCGGCCATCTCTGTTGGTCATAAAGGCATCAGCCGACGCCATTTTCCTCAGTCTTTCTTGCGCTGGGGCGCTCAAGCAGAAGCTGTTCGCAGCCCGGTCGGTCGGATCCAGAGATTACTTCACCGAATACTACTTCAAGACTTCTAAAGCTAATGTCAGAAAAAGTTAACAATTGTTTAAACTGTGGGAAACAAATACCTCATAAAGATTTCCACTCTTACTGTCTGCCTTGTTTAGGCCCAGCCCAGCAGCCTGTTCGCCTGTGCTTCCTTCAACCGATAACGCTTAGCGCCGGTCGGAGTTTCGCAGAACAGTTTTTCGGTTCTGATTTTCATTATTATTGCGCCCGGATCCTCTCCTCACCCACGGCAAAAAACAAAGAAAAGATAAAGACCGACACTTGTCGTCCGGTTTTCGCCGAAACCTTGGTCAGCAAATCGCGAGTGGAAAACTGAACAAAGTACAGCTGAACCTATTCCTACAACTGAGGCCCCTGCCACAACTCTTGAAACGACTTCAGAAATTTTACCCACTACGGTGGTTGACTTATCAGACACCATCCCTTGGATGTTTCTACCCCAGCACGTGGTGCTGCTAGGCCTCCAGCAGCCATGTCCATTAAGGCCTTCGCCAGGGCTAAAGCTGCCAAGACTACTAAAACAGTGCCTGTTAAACCACCCTTCCAGGCCCTCTTCTAGTTCTCAAATGCTTACCTTGGCAGAAGATTTAATTTCTTTAATTAGAGGATCTCAATCTCACCCAGACAGGGCCTCTCAGCCCCGGGCAGAGCCCCAGCCAGTGTCCTCTGATGATTCTGCTGATGAATCAGACATAACTGACCAGCCAGAGGCTCCCTTCTCCAATTTTGAAGATTCTGATGCTGAAGAATCCATCCCAGCTGCTTCCCACCAGAAGAATTTTCCTTTGGGGAAACTTTGCATGCCATAACAGTTCCAATGGCAGCAACAGGATTTTTCAGACTCCAGAAAAGACTTAGGACCTTTCTGCACCTCCCTCAGCACAGGCCCTGGCTATACCCCTGTTCTCTGTGGTGGATGATGCTTTCAATGATGCTTGCTCCACTCCAGATTCTTTACCCCAGCCCCTACCAAACCAGACAGATTTTACAGGGTGCCAGATACTCATCACCACCTTTACAAGGCTCCACTTGCAGACCCAGAAACTATATCCCAGGATAAAAACCCTATTCCTTCTGAAAGGGAAGCAAGGTCATTAGACAGATGGGGTAAAAGGTCTACACTTCAGCTACTCTCTCAGCTAGAGCTTTAAACTGTCAGTTTCACATGATACAATACCAAGAGTTTATGCTGGATCAGTTAACTAAAAACTAACCACTGATGAATCTCTTGATAAGAAATATGTATTAGATATGGTAAATAACATACAACAGGTTAGCAACCATTCAGATCAGCCATGACAGGCACAGTGATAAGAAGGCATGCATGGCTAAAGGAACGATCATGTTAAAGCTAAGTTGCTAGATGCTCCTATGGACAAGACAAGTTTGTTTGGTACATCTGCCCAGCAGGTTATGAAGAAAATGGAAGAAAAGGCAAAATCTGTTCAAACTGTTAAAGATTTCTTGCAGGTTCAACCCCCAAGGTTTAGCAGGAACTGGCCTGCCAAAATTGGTCCTTTCCTGACTCCACAAAATTTCAAAGGGGCAGGAATACCAGAGGCAGAAACCAATCCAGAGGAGGTGCCTACAGAGGAAGACAGTGGCAAGGTAACAACAGAGGCACAGACACGGCCACTACATCAACACAACCACAGTGACTTAACCCTAAACCCGCCTACCAGGGAACAAATAGCAGCTCCTCTAGGCGGAAAGTTAACCTTATTTTCAAAGAACTGGCACTACATAACAAAGGACAAGTGGATTTTACAAACCATAGATCAAGGTTACCGGTTTCACTTCCACACTATTCCAGTCAAAAGAGGAATGCCAAATCTACCTCCAAATCAAAAAACAGAGGCTCAGATAATGGAGTTAGCAAACATGAGAGCTGTGGAAAGAGTGCCAGCAGCAGAGCAAGGAAAGGGGTTCTACTCCAGACTATTCCTAGTTCCAAGAAAGGAAAAAAGTTGGAGACCAATTCTCGACCTGTCCACCTTAAATACATACATCATTGTCCCAAAATTCAAAATGCTGACCCTACAGCAACTTCTTCCCATGCTGGGCAAGGAGTCTTGGCTGGTAACTCTAGATCTCAAGGAGGCATACCTGCACGTCCCCATTCGACCAATCTGCAGAAGATACCTCAGATTTCTTGCAGGATCAGAGCACTATCAATTCTCAGCATTGCCTTCAGAGTATTCACAAAATGCCTGGCATCAGTATTGCAGACTTCAGGGAATTCAAATTTACCCATACCTGGACGACTGCACAACAAAAGCAAGCTGACAACAGATTTACAAAGGGTCATTTACTTGCTACAAGCACTGGGATACACAGTCAATTTACAAAAGTCAAGGCTAATACCATCCCAAACAAGGACTTTCTAAATTGGACACAGTAAAACAAATGGCATTCCTGACTACAGAAAACAAAAGAACTCCCTATACTTCTTGGCACTAACAAAACTGAACAAGTTAACAGCAAGAAAAGTACTGCAGGCCTTGGGCTTCATGGCATCATGCATAATCTTGGTTCCATTTGCCAGACTACATATGAGAAAACTACAGTGGTACCTAAAGAATTTATGGTCCCAACACAGACACAGTCTAGAAACAGAAATCCCACTAATTCCATGCTTAAAACAGGAGTTCCTATGGTGGGCTCAGGCATGCCAGTCAAACCCAGGCCTACCCTTTCGCAGATGTCAAGCAAGCCAGACCATCACAACAGACGCTTCAGACCTAGGATGGGGCACACATGCTGGACAAAAAGGATTGTGGACACAGGATCAACTTCAACTGCACATCAACCTAAAAGAAATGCTGGCAGTAAAACTGGCAATCCAAAAGTTCAAACCATTTCTCAAAGAGGGCCAGTTGATGATAAGGACAGACAACACCACAGTCATGTGGTACATCAACAAACAGGGAGGCACTCATTCATACCCCCTATGCAGAATGACCTTGGAGCTGTGGACCCTGGCACTCAGCTACAGCATCCAGTTACAGGCAATATTTGTACCAGGGAAAGACAATACCCTAGCAGACATATTAAGCAGAACCACTTCGGATGCCCACGAATGGAAGCTTCATCTGGACATCTTCAAGACCATCTCAAAGAAATGGGGAATGCCACAGATACACCTATTCGCATCACCTCTCAATCACCAGCTCAAAAAATTCTGCACAAGGACATTCCACCCATTAGCATGGAAAGTGGATTCTTTCAACTGGAAAGGCCTAACAGCATATGCATTCCCTCTTCCTTTGAGACACAAGGTACTACTAAAAATCAAGGAAGAACGTCCAAGGATAATCCTGATAGCTCCAAACTGGCCAAGACAACACTGGTACCCACTACTGAGGAGCATGTCTCGAACAATATGTGGACAATTCCCTGATGCCTTTGATGTTAACGCAGAACAACTACAGCATCATACATCCAAACCTAAAACCTTACAACTGACTGCATGGAACATCACATAACAGCAGCTATTCCAGAACTTTCCCAAAGAGTTAAAGACATTATACTGAAAGCACGTAGACATTCTACAAGAAGGAACTATGCTGGAAAATGGAAAAGGTTTGTCATCTGAAGTACGGAAAGAGGAAAAGATGTGTCAAACATAGATATGCCTAACATTCTGGAGTATCTGGCAACTTCTTCATTCAGGCCTGTCCTACTCCTCCATCAAGATACATGCATCAGCTATTTCAGCAGAATACAGCTTTGATACACCTGTTTTTTTGCTCAGACAATTCCTCAGAGGAATCAAGAATGTAAAACCTCCAAGGAAACCACCATTACCAGCTTGGGATTTAAACTTTGTGCTAGAAAAGTTGACACTAGCACCCTTTGAACCAGCAGCAACAGCAGACCTACAACACCTATCATGGAAAACTGCTTTCCTACTGGCAATTACTTCAGCAAGGAGGGTTTCAGAACTACAGGCCTTAATGGCAGTGCAACCCTTCCTAATCTTCCACCAAGATAGAGTGTCCATGAGGACTAATCCTACATTTATGCCTAAGGTGGTATCCAGAGTGTCTTTAAACCAGGCAATCCACCTACCTACCTTCTTTCCCAACCCACAAAACAGAGGGGAAAGAATACTGCATACCTTGATGTACAACAGAACAAAAATAGCAGAAAGACTGACCAACTTTTGTAGCCTATGCAACAGGAAGGGAAGGAAAAGCTATTTCCAAACAGACAATCTCCAAATGGATAGGAAATTGATTCTGTTACTCCTTCCATGGAAAACCAATTCCACAGAACATAAGACCTCATTCTACAAGAGCAACAGCCACTACCACAGCCTGTGGCAACCAAAGACATTATTGAGGCGGCTACTTGGACCTCCGTGCATACATTTGCCAAGCATTATAATTTGCCTCTATATTCCAGATCCCGAGCAGGGTTTGCCACTGCTGTACTGCAAGGGATCCTAAACACACCATAATCTACCTTTATCGTCCTCCCTAGTTGGCTATGGTATTCTACATGACTGCAGATGCATCCATGAAGGACATAGTACAGTTTTGTACCTACCATAAATGTAGATGTCCGAACTGGATAGCATCTGCAGTCAACCATCCCTCTGTGGTACTCCTAGGGTGTTTACCCTTCTAATAGCTAGCTGTTGGGGAGTCTTTTATGGTGTATTTGTTTGTATATGTACATACATGCTTATTGTTGTGTTTACCTCTATCTATTTGGAAACATTGGCATCTATCCAAATTTTAGCCTGCAAGAGGGCTACTGGCATCTGGGGCAAGAAACACTGAGGAATGGAATGGCTGATGCCTTTATACCAAGACCAACAGAGATGACGCCGGGTGGACTTTGAATCAAGCCGACTGAAGGGCTGCCTGACGACAGGACAACCCACTTGTTATGACTGCAGATGCTATCCAGTTCGGACATCTACATTTATGGTAGGTACAAAACTGTACTTTTTCGCTTTTCTCATAGACCTAAAATTCACAACCTTTTGAATTGCATTGCTACACCTATTGCATTTATCCAATCTACTACCTTTTCAAAAAAATCCAGTGTCGATAACACTGTGGATTATACCACCAGTACCACTCACTATGGATCATACCACCAGTACCAATGGTTATTCTGTTACATGACATAAAACACTATGGATCATAGCACCAGTACCAATAATTATTCTGTTACTTGGCGTAATGGCACACACACACACACACACACATACATATATATATATATATATATATATATATATATATATATATATATATATATTCATATATGGGTTGTTCCATTAACATTGTCAAAAGCATCTTTACATTTTCCTTTAGAAGTGAAAATATCTAGTTAAGTAAACTAGAAATATTTTACACTGTAGTTAACAAACTTATTTAACTCATGAGTGCTCACATACATATTTGGGAGGCACAAACCAGCCACTTCATGTGGAAGCCTTGAAAATATTTAAATTCGCCTGGTTCCTCTGTTCAAACACAGCTTGTCAGAGAGAAACATTCCTACCATAATTCTTGCCTGCAGCCCTTCATATATCTTCCTTATTGACCCTATTATTCTATCTATCAGCAAATGCAGATGCTACCACTGACCTACTCCTAAAATCTCATTTGTCTGTACTGAATGCTTTCTCTATATGAAGACCCACCAAAAACAGCAGCATTTTCGTTCATTTTGCTTCTATATGTTTAATCAGCATTCTACTGATATTTTCAAATGTTTGTCTTCCCTCCATGAAACCACACTGATCTATGTCTCTTTTCTAGGACTATCACTTTTGGTAACAGATTTGCCATTCTCTTTGTTAGTATATAGACAAATACTTGATAATTATGATTTCAAATTAAAATCGGTCTTTGAAGCGGAGTCATGATTTTTTTTACCCTTTTTGAATAATACAGCCACAACAGCTTTCTTCCAAGATGCTAGCATGCCCCCACCCCTTTTAAAATATTGCCAAGCAAAAGCTTCTACATCTTTAACATTTTCTTCTCTCCCAACTTGTAGGCTTCCACAGGAATGTTACAGATTCCTGGAGACTTTCCTGTTGATCGATTACACACCACTATTTTATTCTCGTGCCTTCCTATTTTAGCTTTTTTTCTAAAACCTCATCTTCCTCTAACCATGGCACAGTTAAGTCTTCTATAAATATTTCTATTTGTGTCTTTTCTTGGTTTCCCCATTCCTCTGGTTTATACAAATTTCCACAGAATTTGCAAAATATCTCTAATACCTCTACACAGGATTTCTTATTTTCTTGTCATATGCTCCATAAGTTTGGCAGCAACCATTTCAAATTTCTGCTACCTATGTCATCATGATAAGAGTGTTTTTTTCTTTTTTCGCTCTGGAACTGGTATCAAACATGCTCCCATTATAACAGCCTTTTTAAACTCATGCATATTATCCAAATGCTTCCTAATTTTTCCTTTGGACTCATCAGTTCCTTCTTCTGCACTGCTTTAACTATTGAAAACTCCTCTAAATAATTCTTAATAACTTTTCCCCATATTTCTCTCTCTCTCTTATTTCGACTTTTAAACTCCATCTTAATTTTCAATCACTCCTTAGCTATCTCTTCTGAAAACATGTCTGCCTTCTCTAATAACTTTTGAATAATTTCCAATACCCATTCTTTAAACTACTCTCTTTTTAGCACATAAGTAGGAAATCAACAGTCTCATTTTACTTGATTACCTTGCATCTTTATCTTAGTCTTTGTTGGTGTGTGATCTAAAACAGTTAGCTGATGCATTTCAAAGCTTCTGATTAAATACTAGTGCTCCTTTAAAATGTAATTTCTATCCAGTCAAGCCTAGTTATTTTCCTAGGAAAATAATATGAAAATTTTGTCTGAGTTCCTGCTACTAGAGTCACACCTTCCATTCCAAATATTCTTCTTTTTCATCAGAAATCTATCCTCTTTGATTATGTTTTGCCTTGTACGTCCCCAGTAAACCTCATTACTGCAAATCAGATTCCCCAAGTGTTTCACTTCATTAAAAAAAAAAAAAAGAAAAATGTCAAGAAACTAAATATATACAACCTTCAACCAAATGACTGTACTAAGAACTAAGTGACTATATAGTTTTCTGAAACTTTTTGATAGACCTCTTATTTGTTTCTTGCATGGACTGCATAATCTCTCCTGCTAAAAGTTCAAATGTTGACTATTTTTTCTCACAGTATGCACATAAATTATTGCCTCTAAGCATGGCAAGTGCTCAATTTTTTTTTTTTTTTTTTTTTTTTTTTTTTACTAACCACACTGGTCTGAAAATGGTCAAAATGAATCTGTGTTCTGTTCCACTTGGAGCTACCATGAAGTCAAGAAGATGATGCATTGGTTTAAAACCTCATTTAAAGGATGGTATATCCTCAGGTTATCAGACCCATAATGCTGCACTGTAGTGTCAGCAAATTGAAAACCTAATCACCAGGAGTGGTAATGGAACCCACAGCTTTGTGCTTTGCAGTCTCCAAATACAAGTGGATTACGTTTTGAGCCACTGTTACCAATTAGTTATGAGCATTCTATTAAATGTGTTGCTTCTGCTATGAATAGCTTTGGTCCAGCTATGACAAGCAATATGTCAAAGGGTCAAATAGAGGAGGCAAAGTTGAATTTAGGCAGTTAATGGCCTGTGTTTCACTACTTCTGGTGTGGGACAGGGCTGAGGTGCTCTCTACAAATGCATCTCTGCCTAGTAAATGTTAGTAGTTTTTTGTAAGAAAAGAGCATATGTTAAGTTGTCAGTCTCGCCTTCATTCTTGCTGGATGGGTTCGGAGCCGATCCTCGGCTCCGACTCGGCCACTTACTAAAGCTCGAGAGCTAATTTTACCGGCTCGAGGCAACCCTATATCCCATGATGCTAGGCAATAACTACCCAGATCTCGTTTGCCGCTTTCACTTGTGAGGTGCGTTTTTACCGGCTCTTGGTAAGTTTTCAATTTCAGACTTTTAGCACTCCCTTTTTGTCTTAGTTCCACTCCTTTTATTGTGTTAACTGGTAACGGTTAAATTTTAAACCCTATTCCCCGTTAGTGGTTCCCCTTATCCTAGTTATTTATCTCTTCTCCTAGGTTAGGCCTTAAGCCTGATCCTTTCCTAATACTTGTCAGGGATTCTGTGTAGTGTTTGGGTGTGTTAGTATCCCTGTTTTATTTTTATTTTTATAGTTGGATTGGGTGTTTGTGTGTGTGTGTTTTTTTACTTGGTGCTCCCTCGACACTGTTATGTCGAAGGACACAAAGGTCTCAGGCTTCAAGAAGTGTGACTCGTGCTGTCAGAAAATGTCTCTGACAGACGGTCACACTTCTTGTGTTTACTGCCTGGGACCTCTGCACCTGCAGGACTCTTGTTCTGTGTGCCACGCATTCAGCCCAAGAGTCCTGCAGGAGCGCAGAAACAAACTAATATTGAGGGGCTTATTGAAGCCTGAGAGCTCCCCTACTAAGTCTGCTCCGGGGAAGCCCTCGAAGCCAGCAAAGCCGTCGGCTCCGAGTCCCAAGCCATCGGTTACTGGCTCTCCTTCTGTGACAAGATCGGCTCCGGCCGGAGCCGATCCTTCTGTGTCACAGCTTCCAGTATCGGCTCCACTCGGCGCCGATACCGCTGAATCTTTGCACTCACTGTCAGCTCCTGCTGGAGCCGACATATCCTCGGCTCCTTCGGCTCCACCCACCTCCAGAAAGAGGTCAAGATCCCCTTCGTTGGAGTCTATCCATTCGGCTCCGAGATCACCCCTGCTCTTGGAGTGGAGCCATCGGAGCCAATCTTCTCGGTCGTCCAGGCTTTCTGACCACGACCTTGAGAAAGTGGTGAGTAGGCTATTAAAGTCTCAGGCATTGGCCCAAATGCTCCATAGCCCGTCTCATCAGACGGTAGCTATTACACATCCACCTATTATTCCTCCTTCGACTCTCCTACAGAGTTCGGAGCCGGAGCTCCTCGGAGCCATGACTGTTGTGGCGTCGGAGCCGATACCTCCCCCTTTGGCTCCGTCATCCTCTGCTCCGATCTCCTCCTTGATGCCTTCATTGGAGGGGTCCGGGCATCTGGTCTCTCTCGCCGGCTCTGAGGGGGCGAGTGGCATCGGACCCTTGTCCGACCCCTTTCTCCCTCTCGGAGCTTCGGCGCTGGTGAGCTCGGCCCCGACATCGGCCTCGGAGCCATCCCTGTTGGTGCGGCCTGGGGTTCCTATCTCTTCGGAGCGGGAGCCCTCTGGCCTCTCTGATGGGGGAACCTTCGAGGTGATGAGTGTGCTAACCCCAGGGCGTAGTCAATGGTCAGTTCCATCAGCTCCTCCCACTACAGTGCCTGCTGACGTCTCTTCCCACTCTCTTGCTCCCAGGCCCAGAGATCCAACTCCTCAGGTTTCCCCACTGGGAATATCTTCCTCTTCCGAGGCTTCTCCTGACCCGTCAGGTGAGCCTCCGCATAAGAGGACATGTAAGAGGAAACATCTAGACTTCCCCGTGTCTATTACATCTGATACCGACTTGGATGAGTCGGAGGGATCCCCAAGGTCCCCCTCTGAGGATGTCTCTTTTTCAGACATCCTTGAAATCCTTAAGCAGAGGGGGAACTGGCCTTCCCTTAATCCTTCCGAGGATGAGTCGGTATACCTGGAGGCGTTTGGTTCTCGACCCTCCACCTCCTGGGTGTCTCCGCCTTTCGACCCTCTTATGGACGTGGTGGCTTGGAAGGCGTGGACGGCCCCGGATTCAGTGGAACCCACTCCTCGTAGGCCTTCTAAATTCATTACGGCCCCACCTGATAGGCAATTTTTGACAAAAGGTGTCCTGGTTGATGCCATGGTGGTGGCTGCAGCCACCAAGAAGGAACTAGCTGATCCTTCGGTACCTATCCATCCTCCTAACAAGGATTCCAGGACTATGGATAGGTACGGTAAGCGGATGTTTTCTTCAGCGACCTTTGCCATGCGGTCGCTGAACTACTTGTGTCACTTCACCCGCCTTCAGAGAGATGTTCTCAAAGAGTTGGGAGAAGTTTTACAGGATCCGTCAGCTGCTGGGACCCAGGACAAAATTAACTCACAGCTAGGAACCCTTAACTGTATTGTTAACTCCTCCATGCAGCTCATTTCATATGCAGCCGATGGAGCGAGTAGGGCTGCAGGCACAGGAATGGCATGAAGGCGTCACGCCTAGATGCGGCTTTGTAATTTTGCAGACCCCTTCAAGGCGTCCTTCACAAATTCTCCTTTTGATGGTTCGACCTTGTTCGGACCTCAAGTGAAAGACACCTTGACCAGATGCGAACAAGATGGCAATACTCTTTCTGCCGTAGGAGTCCGTTTCTCCACCCCTTCAAGACCTTACCCAAAGGGTCAGAAGGGAGGGAAAATGTGGTTCCGCAAATCTTAAGGAGTCACGCCTGACACACGAGGTCAGTTTACCCCCAGAGGCAGAGGGGGTAACAACAACAGACGCTGCCCTAGGGGCAGAGGGGGTCCGCAGAATCAGGGTAGCAGGGAGCCTCTCTCTGACAAACCCTTCCAGCATCCCTGAGATGTTGCCCGATTGTCCACCTTCGGAGGCAGTCGGGGGAAGATTGTTGCTGTACCCAAAAGCCTGGCTTTCCCTTACTCAAGACAAATGGGTACAGTCGATCATATCTTAGGGTTACAAAATTCCCTTTATCCAAACCCCAATTCAGCAAAAGGGAACCCTTCCAGACGTTCCACCCTGTCTAAGGGAACTAGCAGTACCAGAGATATCAAAACTGCTAGCAAAAAGAGCCATTCAGCCAGTCCCAGCAGACCAACTAGGATCTGGAATCTACTCAAGGTTCTTTTTAGTACCAAAAAAGACAGGGGACTGGAGACCAATATTAGATCTCAGCAAACTAAACAAGTTTGTAAAGAGAGCAAAATGAAGGTGTACCACTGTTAAATCTGGTAAACGCAACTGTCCCAGTAAATGGTTAATGAATCACTCAAAAATATATATGGGATAGTGCGAAGCGAGCTTCAAAAAACTCTAGAATAGAACTGTCACCAAGAATGTTAACATCCAAGTATATAAAAATCCACAAGTGTGTAGAAATCCACGAATTTATTGTTTCCAAAAACAAACTTCGGATAAGCGCTTTCACTACGAATAGCTTCCTCAGATCCTTCTCTTAATAACTAAAGTAGGACCATACATATATAGCAAGTAAAACAATTAAACCATTAACAATCATTACAATTTAAAGGAGAAATGATATATATGAAAAGATTTTATTCTAAAACACTTTTAAAAAACTCAATAAAATATTAAAAGTTGATAGATGAAACAGTATATCTAGTGAATTGTATAAAAAATCTATATCTATAAAGATGTATATATAAAAATATGTATGACAAGTGTGTAATGTGTGTGCAAAATATAGATATGCATACCTATATATCTCATATATGTATGCACACTTGTATATTACATATAAGACATAACTGTCATCTCACATTCCTACGCTGTCTTAATTTAGGTTTTATGGACGCTATTTCATTAAGCCCAGACCCTTTGTCATCTCTTAAAAGGACTATCCATTCACTTTCCTTACTTTCTGTAAGGGTCCTAAGTTTTTGGAAACAATAAATTCGTGGATTTCTACACACTTGTGGATTTTTATATACTTGGATGTTAACATTCTTGGTGACAGTTCTATTCTAGAGTTTTTTGAAGCTCGCTTCGCACTATCCCATATATATTTTTGAAGTTTGTAAAGAGAACAAGATTCCGGATAGTCACGCTACAGTCCATTCTACCCTTTCTGGGCAAGGACAATTGGATGTGCTCGGTGGACCTTCAGGATGCGTACTACCACATCAAAATTCACAGGCGCTCCAGAAGGTTTCTCCGCTTTCGGCTGTGGGCCAGAAACTACCAATTCAGAGCCCTGCCCTTTGGGCTCACTACAGCCCCCAGAGTGTTCACCAAATGTATGGCAGCGGTTACGGCTCACCTGAGACGTCAAGGATTCCAGGTGTTTCCATATCTAGACGACTGGCTCCTCACTGCCACCACCAGGCATCAACTTCTCCAAGCCAGAGATTACACCATTCACGTTTGCAGAGGGCTAGGAATCTCTATAAATTTTGAAAAATCTGCCTTGTCGCCTTGTCAATCTATTACCTTTATAGGCGCCAATTTGGACACCGTACAACTTTCAGCAAAGTTAACAGATCAAAGGATCTTAGATATTCAAAACCACATCCATGTTCTTCTTCAGAGCGACAAAATTCAGGCCAGGTATGCCCTGAAAGTATTGGGTCTTATGGCGGCCATCATAACACTTCTTCCCCTTGCCCGCTTTTACATGCGTCTCCTACAGTTGACGCTTTTCGCCCAATGGTCCTTTCAACGACTCCCTATGCATCACAGGATCATGATAACTCCAACTTGCAAAAGGCATCTGTCCTGGTGGATATTGTCCCCTCAAGTCCATCAAGGAAGACCCTTTGTTCCTCCCGCCCCGGTCGCCATGGTTACATCGGACGCCTCCCTGATCGGGTGGGGGGGGCATTATTAGGGCAGGATAGTCCATGGCACTTGGCAACCTTTCGAATGCTACCTGCATATAAATGTCCTGGAGATGAGAGCAGTGCTTTTAATGTTGCAAGCCCTCCACGACTCTCTTCCCCTGAGGACTATTGCAATCCAAACGGACAATATGTCCATATTGTGGTATATCAACAAGCAGGGCGGAACCAAGTCCTATCCCCTGTGTCAAGAAGCACTCAGACTTTGGCAGTGGGCAATCTCTTCTCAGCGGTTTCTGATAGCAACGCATATCCCCGGGAAGTCCAACATCATAGCGGACAGGTTGAGCAGAGCTATTCTCATGCCTCACGAGTGGTCTCTCAAACAATCTGTGACGGAAGAGATTTTGCAGAAATGGGGCCTTCCTCGCTGCGATCTTTTTGCTATGCCTTAAAACAGCAAATGCCCCAACTTCTTCACCCTCTTCCCCCTTCCAGGCCATCCCCCCAGAGACGCTGTAGTCCAAGATTGGCCCCGGGGACTTCTCTATGCCTTTTCCACCTTTTCCTCTAATACCACAAGTAATTCAGAAAGCAACCGCCTTGAGAGCCAAGATGATTCTCATTGCCCCTTATTGGCCTCGACAGATATGGTTTCCGTTCCTGCATCGTTATCTTTTGGTACAGCCATGGCATCTGGACCTGGTTCCAGATCTTCTGACCCACCAATCGGGGCAGCTGCACCAATCCATACCTTCTCTCAACCTCACTGCTTGGTTGCTCTACTTCCGTCCCTAGCCAGGCTTCCTATGATTTCTAATCCCGTCCAGGATATCATAGTAGCTTCCCTTAAATCTTCCACTAGAAGGATTTACACTAGTAAATGGAAACGTTTCTCCTTCTGGGCAAAAGCTAGGAATATAGATCCCTTTACTGCTCCAATTCATTCGGTCTTGGACTTCCTAGCTGAAATTTTTCACTCAGGATCTTCTTCCTCCACAGTAAAAGTTCAGTTGGCAGCCATTTCAAATTTTCATATAGGCTTGTCGGACTGCAACATCATGTCCCATAAGCTTTGCAAGGCATTCCTTAGAGGTTTTGGATTTTTAAGGATTTTTACTTAAGCCTCCGATTAAAGACCCTCCACCACAGTGGGATCTAAATTTAGTCTTAACATCCTTGATTTGTCCCCCCTTTGAACCTGCGGCTTCCTGTTCATTGAAATTTCTTTCCTGGAAGACACTCTTCCTAGTCGCCATTACTTCTTCTAGGAGGGTATCTGAGCTTCATGCCCTCTGCATTCGTCCTCCCTACTTAATCTTCCACAAAGACAGAGTTTCTCTAAGGACTAATCCGTCTTTCTTACCCAAAGTGGTGTCGCAGACGAACTTAAATCAATCTATTGATCTCCCAGTTTTTTTCCCAAATTATACTAATAGAGCGGAGCAAAAACTACATTATCTGGATGTTCATCGCCAGCTCCGATATTATTTGGATAGAACCAAACAAATCAGGAAATCTGATCAACTGTTTTTATCGTATGCAGAGAACAGGAAAGGCCTTCCGGTATCCAAGGTAACCCTATCTAGGTGGCTGTCTTCTGTGATTATTTGCATTTATCAACTCAAGAGGTAGAGAGTTGACTTCTAGGCCAAAAGCCCATTCAACTAGAGCACTAGCTACATCTACAGCTTTTCAAGCTAGACTACCAATAGACACTATTTGTGCAGCAGACACATGGGCCTCTCCTCATACCTTTGTTTTGCATTACAAATTGGACTTGGCCTCCAGAAACAGGGCAAATTTTGGTTCCACCGTTCTCAAGAGTCTGTTCCATTGAGCCACCCAGGATAAAGGTGCTAGGGACGCGGTCCCATCTATCAAGAATGAAGGCGAGATTGACAACTTAACATTGAGAAGTTATGTACCTACCATAACGTTCCATGTTAGTTGTCTTCTCTCGCCTTCTTTCTTGCGTCCCGCCCACCATCCCCCTAGCCTGGACAGACCGAGAAGATTGTTCCTCTTCCTTGAAGAGTCCTGATCTAACATTTCCAGCTAAATAGCTTACTAGTGTCACTAGATTAGATTGGTCTCTTTGGCGGGATTATTCCCCTTTTCCTCCTCCTCTCCAGTTGGAGGACTATATTGCATAATATTTCCTTAGCTACCAAACGAGATCTGGGTAGTTATCGCCTAGCATCATGGGATATAGGGTTGCCTCGAGCCAGTAAAATTAGCTCTCAAGCTTTAGTAAGTGGCCGAGTCGGAGCAGTGGATCGGCTCTGAACCCATCCAGCAAGAAAGAAGGCGAGAGAAGACAACTAACATGGAACGTTATGGTAGGTACATAACTTCTCATTATAGGACAACAAAACAGACAGATAGAAGCCATGCACATACCCACTTCATGAGCGATGCTTTTGTGCATTCTTGGCATGGAATATTTAGGGTAGCTCTCGCTACTAGCATCTAGTACATAAGGACTGTGTGGTGTTGCATGAGGCTGCAGATCTTTACCCAGTACTGAATGTATTATTCCTATATAAGAAGGACCTCTTAATACTTGATTTTATCAGGGTGTATATGCAATAATAAACATATTTTGGTCAGGTGGCTGAGGTGGTACTGGTTCTGTGATTTGCTACAGGACCCTCTGTCTGTAGTAGCAGGTCTTTATACTAATATGACCAGAAGCTTGCATCATATTTGCTTCGTAAGCACATTTATTCACTCACACCCACACCGCATTCATACACACGCAAGATCGCTCTCACTTTCTCCCGATCTCTCATGCACAGTCCCTTCTATATTCATACACATATTCATTCACATACACTTTCTCTTCTGCATTCATACACCCATGCAAGATCACTCTCACTTTCTCCCGATCTGTCACACATACAGTCCCTTCTGCATTCGTACACACATTCATTCACACACACTTTCTCTTCTGCATTCATACACATACGCAAGATCGCTCTCACTTTCTCCCAATCTCTCAGGCACACAGTCCCTTCTATATCCATACACACATTCATTCACACACTTTCTCTTCTGCATTCATACACACATTCACTTAGACACGCAGACAGAAAAATCTCTCTCTCACGCACACAGTCCCTTCTGCATTCATACACATATTCATTCACACACACTTTCTCTTCTGCATTCATACACACACGCAAGATCGCTCTCACTTTCTCCTGATCTCTCACACACACACTCTCTTCTGCATTCATACACACACACTTTCTCTTCTGCATTTATACACACATTCACTCAGACACGCAGACAGAAAAATATCAGACATACCCACATACACACTGTTACGGAGGTAGGCCTCCCGATGTCCCAGTTGTAGAAAAGCTCCCCTTACACCAGCTGCAGTGCGCCAAAGCTCTCAAATGTCCTGCTTTGGCGCCATGAAGACCACATTGCCACCACACTGATTGAGAAAGGGGTTGGGCATGATAAAAACCGTTATCTGTTCTGGGGAATCCATACAGTTCTGGCACCCAAGAAAGTATTCAGATGTTGCAGACCATACTTAACGGTTTCTCATAAAAGTTTGCTTTTCTGGCAAATCATGTAGGAATGAAGACCGGAAATAATTAGCGACATTTTAGTTAGACTTCATATCCTATGGAAAATTTTACAAATACAAATGCAAAATATTACGGGTTGAGAGGTAGATCAGTAATGCTTGCATTTATTACCTCAGTGCAGTTTTAATTCACAGTATTCTACCCCTCGGTCCGATGATGTCAGGTCAAAAGGCAATATTTGCTTCAGTATCAGTACTCAGTAGTACAATTTCAGTGGTCACTGCTCACTTTCACTTAATGGCTTTTGGTTACGACTATGATAGCTCTCTAACCAACGTGCCTAGTATTCAACAGAGATGCGTTTGGAGGAGGATGTCATTAAAAAAAATCACCTGACTGCAACCTCCAATTGCATCTCTGATGTTAGATTAGGTGCGTTTGGTGACAGTATACTTTGTAAAGAGAAGAAGCTGAAGTGTGGGAGTTAAGTGACTTATTTTTCTAAACAGAATAGTCATGTTTTTGCAGCACACCTCTGGACCTCTTGTGGCACACCAGTATGCTGTGGCACACCTGTTGAAAACCCCTGATATAGAGTCATTAATCCCTGAGGGGAACATAGCTGCCAATTGTATCTGCCACTCAGTTTCTTTTTTCTTTAACAAATTTCTCCAGTCACCACCTCGAGGTTCAGATTTTACATGCTCCAAAATACCAAGCACAAACTTTTTAAAATTCAAACAATTCAAGGAATGCTTAAACAAAGCATTATTTTTATTTTTATTTTTATTTTTTATATCATTTTTATGTTCATATATTCTATTCTTTAGGGGATGCTCGGTCTTGCCTACATAGAATGTGCGACATGTGGAACAGGTAGCTAAATGCACCACTCTACTGGTGACACAATTTCCTTTCTGAAATTTTATCTCACTTTGTAATCTATTATTCAATGTCTGTTATTCAGTGTTATACTAGCTTCCTGATTTATATAAGGGCATTGATGGCAAGCACTACACGGTTTGGTTCCACAATCAGAATCTACTCCGGACTGTATTTTATGCTCAAATAACCTTTTAAAATTTGCTCCTGTCTTATTAACAGATCTCGGACCTTCCCACACTTTTTCTAACACCTCATCGTTCACCCTAAAATATTCCAATTTTTTTTGAAAGGCTTTTTTAATTTCACCTGTTGAATGATTGTGTTCAAGTATACATGCCTTTTTCTATTCATCTTTATTGACAAGTGATGTGTTACTTTCTTTTTCTAAACCCACACCTAGTAGGGGTTTATAAATACCCCATTTCTCATAAACGTCCTTTGCTATTTCTAACAACCAATTCCTGGGGTAACCTCTCTTTTGAAACATCTCACTAGTTTTGTCAAGTTCCTCCAGCACATCTCTGTGAGATGTCATCTTGCTACTCTTATGGCCTGTCCTCTTACTATACTCTTTTTTTGTCATATAGGGTGACTGCTCCTGAAGTGTAGATAAGAAATACAAAATGTATTTATTCTATGAACTTTTGATTTAAATCCATTGTTGTAATGAGATATATATGTATCTAAATAACTAATTCCATTCTTATCATGATTGTATGTAAATTTCAAAAACTCTTTTGCATTTCCCAATTACTGAAATTTCTCTGCTTCCTCACATGTACCTTTCCAAAGGACAAAAATGTCATCCAAAAATCTTGAATACATTTTATTCTATTCCAGTAAGGGCAGTTAAACACAAATGAGGTTTCTCATCCCAATAATAATATATTTGCATACACGGGGGGGGGCACACACTGCCCCCATTGCCACTCCTTTGGTTTCTTGGAACTATTCTCCTTCAAAAAAAAAAATGAAGTTATTTTCCAATATCAAACTCATAAGCTCACAAATAAGTGTTACCTGTTCCTGAAATAAATCTGAATATTGAAACAAGGCTTCATAGTTTATTGACAAATTAAACACACCATCATGCTTGTTCAGTCACAAAGTAGTCCTAAGACCATGAACTTTTGAAAACCGACCTGCACTGTCAGTCTTTCTTTTTTTTTACATGCAGACAACATTGTGATAAGTATGTGTAGGAGAAGGAGCCAAGAAAGACATAAGTCAAGCTGACCAACTTTCTCTGATACCTAAACATTCTGATGTAACTAGGAAGATTTTGGTTATTCAGGATTTTCTTAGTGTTGCTACCTTGTTCACCCACCAAACTTGACAGCTGTAAGTCACACTGTGCTGTATACCTACTTCTTCAAGAAAGGCTTTGCTGAGTAAATCGCTGACTTTTGTTGGCACTTTACTAGTCAAGCTTGCAGCTTTGAAAAATGAGTGATGTTAAAACTTTATTTTAGGACTTTCACTTTTTCCTTCCTCTGTTGTCAAACTTAGGTGCATGCTTTGTAGTGTAATGCCACTTTATGTTGTACTTCTTGGCCACAGCTATAGCCTGACAAATTAAACACACAGCAATATCATGAGTTTACTGCCCCCTTGATCTTAAAAGTTAACAGTTGCAGTGACCTTTTCTAAGACCACTTTTATTTCAAATGTTTTGGATCATAGAATTCCTTTTTAATATATACTGTGACATGCCATGAGTTTCTGTGGAACTGACTTAATCATTAAATTTACAAATCCACTTTGCTGTCCTGTCATGATTGGAGCCCCATCAGCTGTGACTCCTCAAGGTTTTGCATCACTGAGTTTCATTTTCTCCAACACCTGTTTCACTTGATCATAAATATCCCTTTCTGTTACATTGCCCTTCATTGCACAAACATCCAGCATTTTATAAGATTTCACGCGTATTAGCAAAAAGCCTACAACAAACATCAAGATGGTAAAAAATGTTGAGCTGTGATCCACAAAAGCACAGTTAATGAGATGTTTGGCATTGCATGTATTTGCACAAGTAGTCTATGTCTGCACCAACCGTTGAAGTGACAGTGCAAAGTGTATATGCCTGATTTGGGTCTGTGATAACAGATCTCATTTTGCTTTTCATGCTCTTCATTCTGGGAAGAGCTACTCACAACAGTACATGCTCCCAAAAAGTGAAGTAAATTTCATTATATTTTCTGTGACATTTAGATAGATATTTGCAGAATAATATTTGCTATAGAATTTGTGGAGGGTGTTCCCTGTTTAAGGCTCTCTTTAACTCACTTGTTCTGAAGCTTAATGAGTTCTGGAGCAGTGCTGGGATCAACTGAAAATAGGTCTCCAAAGATCTTCATGTAAAGTCCTCAATCCTTCATTTGCACTCTTCAACGAGCTTGACCAGTAGAGAGCTGTATTTTGTGTAGTTGATTCTATTAGCAGGTGTTATGCTTAAGGTTGAGAAATGAAACCCTTCATGCTTGGAGAAATGCATCTGTAGCAGTTCTGTCTTTTGAATGAAAGTGATAGCATGTTCATACAGTTTGTTAACTAATTCTTTCCATGTAGTTTCATATTGGCTAGCAATTTGGTAAAAAATTTTCCCTTATTAGATTTTATGGAAGATTTTATTTCTTTAAAATCTGCCAAAATCTGCTAATTTTGCTACTGCTTGACCACTGAAAGTTTGAAAGTGAATCACATCATCATCATGTGCACCTCTCTTTTCAAGAAGAAAGTCTTTAAACCTGTGATTCCAATCCCCTTGATCTTAAATCTTACAAAGTAGAAATACCCCTTTTTTTTCTTTTCTTTCATCATTTTGTTTTTGGCACACGGCACACATTCTTGATGGATGATGCCCCTGAGTTCCTGAGTTCCCTGTTCCAAAATTTCATCATTAAAAATTAAACTTACAAATTTTCTTTCTTTCATTTCATTGAGCCCCATCCATCATTTTTTTGTTGTTTTTTTGTTTTTCATTTTCATTTTTCATTGAAGGCTAGGCTGTCAGCCCGGCTAGCAGGAATTTTGTAAATAATTCTATATTATTTGTATACTAATATGGTTTGTATGTTTGTCTTACAAATGTAAGAAAACTGTATGTTATGTGCTGAGCTTCAAGAATGTAACCACAGTGTACCCTACTGGAAAAGAACAGAAATGTATATGAACTATATGCCTATGCAAATGTATGTTTTGATAGTAAGAAGCTGTAACATACAGAGGTAACTTGCAAAACTCTAAGAAAATTAGTTGAAATTATTTACAACTGTGGTATCCCTCAATTTCAGCTAGGAGACAAAATGTCTGCAGCTAGAAATTCTATTGCCTGGAAACAGAAATAATTACAGGCTTCAAAGGTAAAAATGGGTAATTTGTTTTACGACTTCCAGTTCCAGGCAAGCTTCTGAAAGATAAGTATTTTTGACACTGAGGTGAGAAAGAATGATGTAATCTGAGATAACCCAGCAGAAATGTTTGATAGTAATTTAAGAATTATCTGAGAGAGTGAGTCTGGGCATTTTGTATCTTGTCTTTGAACCTGTAAACATCCATTCAGCACTTACATTTGCCTGACTCTGTTAGTAAGATTTAGGTATAGTGTTTCTCTTAGAGATCGATAGAAATATAGCAGGATTAGTTTAGATGTTTTCTGTATTTATGTGAGACTGTCATGCAATGTTGTTTTAAAGTATTTCCAGTGATTCTGAACTCTTTTGTCACTGTGTTGAATTATTGAGTATTGTCTGGTGCTTTTATTATTTATTATTAAATGTATTTAAACCTTTTAATTGTGGCTGGTTTGTTTAGAGATATTTAAGCTCTTAGAGTACTTGTATATGTATTTGGTGACACTGTACAGGCCACTCTTAAATAGCCTTAAAGTCTTGGACGCACTTACCATTTGGATAATAGTAACATTACACAGTAGAATTGGTCACCCTTTGGGAAGGGCCTTATAGTAGCTGATAAGTAGAGCTGGTTGGTGGCAGTGATTTCTACCTTATAATCTGGGCAGAAGGGGGCTTAGTTAGTCAGCCTGTGCCAACCTTCCCCAGGAGTGTCTGTGTGTTTGTATATAAATCAAATCTCAGTGTGTGTGTGTCAGCTACTTGGGCAGGGACAATGAAACACTGGTTGGACAGAGAGGGTGTTGGAGGTTTTGGCTTGACCACTCAGCTGAGACCTTAACCCTATGGCTATGCCAGTGTGGAGTCTTACTAGGCATCTGGAGAGAGAGGGAAAAAAGCAGCCCCAAACTGATTGTGATCTCTGTACTGCTCTTAAAGGAAATTGTATTTTACTGTGTGTGTACTTGTCATCCTCCCAATGTGCACATCTATCCCTGGTGTTAGTGGTGAGGATTGAGGCTCCTTGATTACTGGGACATTGCAGGGGCATCAGAACTTGTTTCACTTCATCAAATATATCCTTTCCATTTGTAGTGCCTTTCATTGCACAAACTTCAAGCAGTCTTTCCATCACATCAAAAGACCTGTTAATGCCTTGCACAAATACAGCCAGTTGAGCAACATCCCCAGTATCTGTACTTTCATTGACTGCCAAGCTGAAGAGCTAACAGTGTTGTAGTCTTCTACAAAGATTATCTTTGATATTTGTGGACAGGTCCCCCACTTGTCTTGCAATTATCTGATGTGAAAGGCTCAGATTTCACACAGTTAACTTCTTCCCTGGACAGGTCACATCTGCAAACACCTTAAAACAGTCAAACAGTCTTTCACAAACTCCCTATTTGAGAATGGCTTCTCTCTTTTTTTTTTTTTTTTTGCTATTAATTCTGCTCTCAAATAGTTGATTTTGTGGATGCTTCACAACTTGAGTTTGCAACTTTAGTAAATGACTGTTGGCTATTAAAACCTTGTTTCAGGGCTTTTACTTTGTGTTTCATAAAGTTGTCCAGTGATCCTGTCAAATTTTAGCTGTATGCTTTACAGTGTAATGATGCTTTATGCTGCACTTCTTTGGCACAGGTATACTTTCTTTAAACACATGATAATGCCATTCTATTCAATCACAAAATAGTCCTTAGACTATGAACGTTTGAAAAAATTACTTTCACTGTCTTTCTTTTCTTTCAAACAGACAGCATTGTAATAAGTATCTGTTGGAGAGTGAACCAAGAAAAGCACAAGTCAAGCTCACCGACTTAATTTGATCCCTAAACATTCTGAACTATGAAAATCTGCACATGTTCCAGAATTTACTTCATAAGAGCCCCATAGTGAACCAACAGCCATAGTGATGCAGCCTTCCTTACAAGACTCTACAGGCTGCCACAGACAATGTAAACTCATTGTTGCACCCCACCCCAGAAAGCCATATTAAAGATCAGTATACCCCTGAGAAAACAGACATAGTGTTGTATCTCAGTTGCCAGTCATAGTGATCTACACTGCAGACCGCATCCTATGTTTTACTAGTAATTAAGTTTACTAATTAAACCACACCGCTCTAACAAGAAAGCCTTCACAGCTGCGGTAAGCACCACTGAAGCTAGCACCTGTAATTCATTAATGGACAATTTTCTGTACTCTAGTATGGCTGGTGGAAGAGTAGAAGTCCAAAATTGCATTATAGTTTCTCACAGGAATCACCACGTGATCATTTAAAGTAGAAAAACCCAAAATGCAGGCCAAAACAAATAAACTCCATAATTATTGCTAGCTAAAAAACTGACAATTTCACCCTGACAAGTGAAGCAAACTACCATAATTCTATTACCTTGTTATTGTAAACTCAACAAAAATGAAGGTCAGCATAGGCAGAAAAATGGAATATTATATTACGAAGAACTGAACTATGCCACCTCTTCATAATCAGTACAAGTGGAAAAAAGAACTGAACATCAGTGCAAGCAGGAAAAAAAGGACTGAACATGAGTGCAGATGGAAAATAATGTGCGTTATGGCTGCAGAGAAAACAAATTTCATTCTGAAACAGCCCTCCCTCCACCAGTGAGTTACATACAGCAGTTCTGGCACAAACCCCAGAAATGCATGCCAGATACAGGTATAAAACCTAAACAGCATCATAAATGCATAGAAAAATTTGTAAAACAGTTCCCCCTCTCCACCACTTATGCACAGTAATTATTAACAGCAATTGTAGTGTTCGATCAAGAAATACGTACCAAGTCAGATTTAAATGATATCAAAGTTAAACGTTTCCCCCATTGACACCTTCAGTACTGTGTCCATGTATGCTCAAACACTTCATTGACATCAAAATTAAACGTTTGCCCCAATGACCCCTTCAGGAGTCTGTCCATGTATGCCCAATCACTTCCCTGGCACCAAAATGAAAGGTTTCCTCTAGTGATCCTATAAGGACCCTATCCATGTATGCACAAGCATTTCACTGATAACAAAATGAAAAGTTTCCCCTATTAACCCCTTTGGGAGTTTATCTATGTATGCCCAAGCACTTCACTGACATCAAAATGAAACATGACCCCTTCAGGAGTCTGTCCATGTATGCGCAAGCACATCACTGACATCAAAATGAAACATTTCTCCCAACAACCCCTTCAGGAGTCTGTCCATGTATGTCCAAGCACCTCACTCATTTCAAAATGAAATGTTTCCCCACTGACCCCTTCAGGAGTCTGTCCAGGTATGCCCAAGTACTTTTCTGACATCAAAATGAAATGTTTCCCCAATGACCCCTTCAGGTGTCTGTCCAGGTATGCCCAAGAACTTCACTGACATCAAAATGAAAAGTTTCTCCCCAACAACCTGATACAGACTCATACACAAACTTTGTTGCTCTTCTTTTGCACCTCAGTCAGGCAAGCACTAATCACTCCTACAGACATTATCACACACACACACACACACACACACACACACACACACACACACACACACACACACACACACTCTCTGAAGAAAACCATGCCAAACCAAGAAAACCAACAATGATATCCAATGGCACTAGAAATCGCCAAAAAAATGAGTAGAAACTGCCTTGAGTCTACACAGTATACCAGCACAGCTTACATGCAGACATATAACTCAACACACAGAAACTGGTCTTAAACTCACTTTTTAAAGTTCATTGAAAAAAAATGCATTTTCCCCTTACCTTTTTTGGGCCACAGTAAAGGCATTGGCAGGCAGGATTGTGGTTCGCGGGCTGCTCCTTGCACAGCAATGTTCTAAAATGTTTGTTTCTAGCATTATTTAAAACCTTTATTAAATGATCACTTAATGCATAGGCAAACATATATTAATGGAAAAGAAAACAAGCCATATTAACATTCTTTCCATTTACACGCGGTATACATTACATATATATTCTTCTTTTTTATCACTATCATCTTTCCAGCATTACATACATTGCTCAATTCCTGCCTTTCCTTAAACCTCACTCCTCCTCCTGAATGTTATTATGCATGTATTTTTACCATAATTTCCATTTATTTCTATGTAATTTGTGTCTTACCTTTCCTGAAGATCCCTGTTCCATTTGTTATTTCTTTTACAATATTCCATACTTCATATACAGTTGGTTTAGAATTTGATTGCCATTTTCACGTAATTGCTTTTTAGGCAGCCAGCAGAATTAAACTTAAGTCTGCCTTACTGTGTCTAGGCAATTCAGACCCTGTGTCCCAAATCAAAAGAATCATTTCCTTAGTTACAACTTTTTGCTCACCCAATATTTCTGACAGAGTGCTCTGTAGGAATTTTTAAAATCTGCCAACTCATTACACTCCAAAATCATATGTTCCCAGTTATGTCTTTCTTCCTCATCACACCTCCAACATTTGCTATCTACCTGAGGAAAATTCTTTGAAGTCTGTCTGGGATATAAAATGCTTGCTGCATTGTTAAGCAATTTAAGTAATTTAACATATTTCTTGTAGTTTTCAGCACTTAGACATCCTGATTTTTGCAGTGTGTATACTGTTGGAGCCAGGAGAATCTTTCTTCTACAAGCCCATATAAATTGCATCGTTTGTATTTGAATCTGTCTTATCCAGACATTATTATTATGGAGTGCACTGCATTAGCTCTGCCAAAAAAGAATGGTGCAGTCTTTTAAAAATATGTCCTTTTATCAATATATCTTGGGTTAACTGCCCATTCCCTACTATATATCTAGTATCCACTTCTGTTATTAGGTCTTTTATTGCAGCTCTTAGTATTCTACTATTTCTAGTCTCTTCATTGTTAAAATTTTCCTCCATACTTGCATATACTGAGACTATTATTTTAGCTGGACTATATTTTCTACACTTTTTTTAATTTCTTCAAATCTTATGGGTTTCTAACACCATGATGGGAATGGAGCCCATTCCTAAGTCAAAGTACGATTAAAGTTCATGAAATTAGTATTGATTCAATCTTTGTTGTCGGCCAAAAGTGCTCTTCACATCACCTGCAATGTGCCCAGTAATGACTCCTCCTGCAGTTTGTCCATCCTAGTCACACCCAGTGCAAATCTTAACATCTTTAACTCTGCCACATCCAGCTCTGACTCCTGCCTTTTCATCAATGCTACCGTCTCCAACCCATATAACATAGCTGGTCTTACTACCCTCTTGTAGACCTTCCCTTTCACTCTTACTGGTACCAGTCTGTCACAAATCACTCCTGACAGTCTTCTCCACCCATTCCACCCTGCCTGTACTCTCTTCTTCACCTCTCTTCCACACTCACCATTACTCTGAACTGTTGATCCCAAGTACTTAAACTCATCCACCTTTACCAACTCTACTCCCTGCATCCTCACCATTCCTCTACCCTCCCTCTCATTTACACACATATATTCTGTTTTAGCCCTGCTGACCTTCATTCCTCTCCTCTCTAAAGCATATCTCCACCTCTCCAGGGTCTCCTCAACCTGGTCCCTACTCTCACTACATATCACAATGTCATCTGCAAACATCATAGTCCACAGGGCCTCCTGTCTAATCTCATCTGTCAACCTGTCCATCACCACTGCAAATAAGAAAGGGCTCAGAGCTGATCCTTGATGTAATCCCACCTCCACCTTAAATGTATCTGTCACTCCCACCGCAGTCCTCACCAATGTCACACTACCCTTGTACATATCCTGTACCACTCTTACATACTTCTCTGCCACTCCCGACTTCCTCATACAATACCACAACTCCTCTCTAGGCACCCTGTCATATGCTTTCTCTAAGTCCACAAAGACACAATGCAACTCCTTCTGACCTTCTCTGTATTTCTCCAACAACACTCTCAGAGCAAACATTGCATCTGTAGTGCTCTTTCCTGGCATGAAACCATACTGCTGATCACTAATCATCACCTCCCTTCTTAACCTAGCTTCCACTACTCTTTCCCATAACTTCATGTTGTGACCGATCAGTTTAATCCCTCTGTAGTTACTACAGCTCTGCACATCACCCTTATTCTTAAAGATAGGTACCAAAACACTTTTTCTTCACTCCTCAGGCATCCTCTGACTTTCCAAAATTTCATTAAACAATCTGGTTACAAATTCCACTGCCATTTCTCCTAAGCACCTCCATGCTTCCACTGGTATGCCTTTCCATTCTTCATCCTCTTCATAGCTGTCCTTACTTCCTCCTTGCTAATCTGCTTCACTTCCCGATTCACTATCCCTACATCATCCAACCTTCTCTCTCTCTCATTATCTTCTTTCATCAGCCCTTCAAAGTACTCTTTCCATCTATTCAACACACTCTCCTCACTTGTGAGTACGTTTCCCTCACTGTCCTTTATCACCCTTACCTGCTGCACATCTTTCCCAGCTCTGTCCCTCTGTCTAGCCAATTGGTACAGGTCCTTTTCTCCCTCTTTAGTGTCCAATCTCTCATACAACTCTCTATATGCCTTATCCTTAGCCTTCGCCATCTCTCTCTTTGCCATGCGCCTCATCTCCTTATACTCATGTCTACTTTCTTCATCTCTTTAACAATCCCACTTCTTCTTCGCCAGCCTCTTCCTCTGTATATTCTCCTGTACTTCCTCATTCCACCACCATGTCTCCTTGTCCTCCTTCCTATGTCCAGATGTCACACCAAGCACCTTCCTAGCAGTTTCCCTTACTAGCTCTGCTGTAGTTACCCAGCTATTCGGTAACTCTTCATTGCCTCCCAGTGCCTGTCTTAACTCTTCCCTGAACTCCACCTCACAATCACCCTTTTTTAACTTCCACCATTTAATCCTTGGCACTGCTTTCACACTCCTTCTCCGCTTCTTGATCACCAACATCATCCTACAGACCACCATTCTATGCTGCTTAACTACACTTTCCCCAGTCACCACTTTACAGTCTCCAATCTCCTTCAGACTGGCCCTCCTACACAGGATATAATCCACCTGTGTGCATCTTCCTCCACTCTTGTACGTCACCCTATGCTCCTCCCTCTCCTTAAAATATGTATTCACCACAGCCATGTCCATCCTTTTCGCAAAATCCACAATCATCTGATCTTCTGCATTCCTCTCCTTAACACCATACCTACCCATCACTTCCTCATCCCCTCTGTTCATTTCACCAATATGCCCATTGAAGTCCGCTCCAATCACTAGTCTCTCACCCTTGGGTACATTCATCACCACTTCATCCAACTCACTCCAAAATTTTTCTTTCTCATCCATCGCACACCCAACTTGTGAAGCATATGCACTAACAACATTCATAATTACACCATCAGTTTCAAGCTTCATAAACATCACTCTATCAGACACTTTCTTCACCTCCAAAACACTCTTGGCATAGTCTTTCGTTAGAATAACCCCTACCCCATTTCTTCTGCCATCCACACCATGATAGAACAATTTGAACCCACCTCCTATACACTTGGCCTTACTTCCCTTCCATCTGGTCTCTTGCACGCACAATATATCAACCTTCCTTCTCTCCATCATATCAGCTAGCTCTCTCCCTATACCAGTCATACTGCCAACATTCAAAGTTCCTACCCTCAGTACTACACTCCTAACCTTCCTCCTCTCTTCCTGCCTTCGGGCATGCCTTCCCCCTCCTCTTCTTCTTCGCCAACAGTAGCCCAATTTCCGCCAGCACCCTGTTGGCTAACAGTACTGGTGGTGGTCGTTGTTAACCCGTGCCTCGACCGATCCGGTATGTAAATATGAAATGTTCTCCGTATCAGTAATTTGGCAGAGGTTTTATGCCGGATGCCCTTCCTGACGCAACCCCCCCCCCCTTTTATCCGGGCTTGGGACCGGCACAAAGAAATGCACTGGCTTGTGCATCCCCAGTGGCTGCGTTATGTATTGTATTGGTAACATATCTAAATATGATCGTAGATTCTTTTTTATAAGACCCGTTGCTCCTACTACTGTTAGAACTGTGTGGGTATCTTTCTTCCACATTGCTCTAGTTTCTGCCTGCAGATGCTGATATTTTATGACTTTGTGTCTCTCTGTACGCAAGACACTGTAGTCACTGGGTGTGGCAATTTCAATGATCAGTGCTACTTTTGTCTTCTTTTCATGGACCAGTATATCTGGTTTTCTACCGTCTATCTTTTGAACTGTTGGTAATGGGTGATCCCACGTGATGTAAACTTCATCATTTTCTATGATGCTTTGTGGCTTATGTTTCCAGTGTTTTTCAGCTACTTCAATATCATAATGTTTGCACAATCCCCAGTGCAACAGTCTTGCCACATTATTATGCCTTTCAGTATACAGTCTTTCTGCCATTAGTATGTCATCCCAGCAGTGAGGTGTGCAACTGTTTCCAATTCAGTTTTACAAAACCTACATTTGTCTGTTTCTCCCATCCCACATGTTCAATGGACTTTGTAAACCATCATATACATAGACTACTATCTTGGGCCGCCAGTATTAACCTTTCATCTCTTGGTTTGAATTTGCCTCTCCTTAACCATTCCTGCATTTGTTCCTTATCAACATAAGGTTCTTCCAGAATCTTTCTATGCTTGCAACTATATTTATACATTTTCCATATTTCTTGCCTTTTCATCTGGTCCTTCACCTTATATTCTTTCTTTTGTTTTTTGGCACATTCAATTGCTGCCTGATTTTTATCTACTTCTGTTTTGATTTCCATTCCTGTTTGACACCAATATGCTTCTGCTAGATTAAGCAGAGAAATCATCTTAGATTTATTCTCCACATGTTTCAAAACTTTCACTACGTTTGGGTCTTGTGAGGTCAGCAGATATGCGTGGAGTTGTAGATTGCATTGCAGATCTGTACATGTAATAAATTTCAAGGAGGCCCATTCCTCCTTCAGAATGGGAAATATATAATCTTGGTATACAATGATTTTTATAAATCATTTGCTGAGCATGAAGCATCCTTGTTTTCGTATCTAATCTATCCAGCATGTTTTAGGGCCAGTCAGTCACTCCAAAACTGCAAGTTAGGACAGGAAGAGCAAATTATTTTATAGCTTGTATTTTGTTCCTAAATGACAAGGCTGTTTTCAGGATTAATTTAAGTCTTCTAAGTATTCCTTACTAAGTTTATTTGCATTTGTTCATGTTTTATTGTTGATCCTTCATCAATTCCCAAATATTTATATACTCCCTCTTGCTCAAGTTCTTTTATATAACATTCTTGTCCCAAACTGATGTTTTCCTGGTGTTGCAGTTTTCCTGCTTTAAAGGTTGCTTTTGTACATTTGTCAAGATCAAATGACATTCTTATATCATCTGAGAAAGTTTTGACAACTTGCAGTTGTACTTTCAATTCCTCATCTGATGAGCTATACAGTTTTAAATCATAGACATAGAGAAGATAAGTTTACACTTTGTTGTTTTCTAGGAGCCAAATTATAGCCATGGCCTAATGTGTTAAGTAGACAGTGTAATGAGTTAAGGGCAGGCATAATAGCAGCGGTGAGAGAGAGTCACCCTGGAATACCCCTCTTTGAATTTTTATCCATGGATTAATAATTTGTCCTTTATTGTGGTGGTGGTGCTACGGTAGCGTTGTCGCCTCACGGTTAGACGTTGCACTTTCGATTCTCAGAGCGTCTTCTGTGTGTCGACATACGTGAATGGGTGTTCCTTCCCTGAAGGTTGTGCATTCGGGCCGGCAAGCCAGCATGTAAAACTCTACTGCCAATCATTAGCGGACCGGAGTTCCTCTGTGGCAACCCCTAACCGGGAAAAGCCAAAATACAGTTTAGTTTATTGTGGCTTAATTACAAAGTGCTCTGCCTCTGTTTCATGGTCACTGTAATGTAGTCTATCATTGCAGGGTGTATCTTATACATTTTTAAGCACTTTTATCCATGAATGTGGGATACCATCAAATGTTTTTTTGTAGTCAGTCCATGCCATATTTAGATTCTTCCCTTTTTCACAGTTCTCCACTATGACTTTATTTAACAACAAATGATCCTTTGTTCCATATGACTTTCTTTTATTGCCCTTTTGTTCTACTGCCATAACTGAGTTTTCTTCTGTAAACTCTGTTGGCAAAAATTCCCATATATAGTTTATATGTTGTCGGAAGGCAAGTTATTGGTGTATAATTTTTAGGGTAGCTTGCAAGTTCACTCTTGAGTAGGAGCATTGTTTTCCTTGTTGTTAGCCAGGTTGGTGTCTTTTCAGGGTGCTGTATAAATAGTTCTTACTCATGGCTAAATCTTCGTGCAGTGATGTTAATACTTTTAACCAAAAGTTAGGTACTGCGTTTGGGCCTGGGGTTTTCCAATTAGAGGCTTTTCTTAACTTTGTTTCAATCTCTCTGGCTGTTATTTCATCCCATTTCATATCCTGTATCTTTAAACTTCTTATTCTTTCTTTTACTTCTTCTATTCATTTAACATCTTTGTAACATTCCACAGGATCTTCATAGATACTTGTCCAAAATGTATATTTCTTCTTTTTTTGTGGCTGTCTTTCAATTCCTTTTACTTTGTTTCGCAATTCTCTGTAAAACTTTTGTGGGTTATCAATAAATTGCTTATTTTGTACTTTTCCTTTATATTTATCTGCATGTCTTCTAAGTTTTCCACCTGTGCTGAAATTTTGTGAATTATTTGAGATAGTGCATGATAGATCCTGGTCTATTCTAAAACTGTGCATTTTATCACATCTGTCTTTCTTAGTATTTTTGTTGATCTGTTCCCTCTTCTATATTCTTCTAACAGTGACACTTCTTGTCTTAATTACTTTATAGTTTTCTCTATTCCGTACTTCCATGATGGTATTTGATTTCTCCCCTTCCTTTCCCTGTGTTCTAATGGTAGAACTTTATCAGTTATTAATTTAGCTGCACAGTAATATATCCTGTTTACTTCTGTTATATCGCATGGACCTCAATGGACAATGCTAATTTATGTGTTCATATGTTTTATCAAACTTCTGACTTTTTGGGTTTTATTGACTTTCTGCAGTCTATTTCTTTCATTGATCTTAATATATCTATCTCTATTAAATCAAGCAACTCTTCTTTTAGCTCTTTTTCTTCTAAACTGAGGGCACATTTTTTATTTTCCATTTCCTGTGGGCATTGTGTAGAAAGTTCTATAGCATCTTCCTGTGGCACATTCTCTTCAGTTTCATCCTGTGCCATCTGTTGCTCTGTCATATGGGAACACACTGGCCTATCACTCCTCAACATTGACTGCGTCAGAGTTTCTACAGTTTCCTGTTCCTTCCCTTGCTGTTCACCTTCAAATGAATGGTTATACTGGTTTCCTCTGGAAGGCTCCAAAATATCTTCATATGGCACCTAACCAGTTGCTTCCCATTCCACTGGTTTCCCCTTAATTTAGGTATCCATTGCTCTATTCTGTTGTGGTCCTTTCTGAATTAGATTTTCCACACTATATCCTTCACTTTGCAGGTACTCCATAACCTCAGATGTTATGTAGTCTTATCTCACCGTAATTCTTGCTGGATGGGTTCGGAGCCGATTCTCAGCTCTGGCTCGGCCGATACTAAAACTTGAGAGCTTTTACTGGCTTGAGGCTAACCCCTCTCCCATGGTGCATCACGGCAGTTCCCCAGATCTTGTTTGCTGCGAAAGCTTCGAGGTTGTCTCCTTACTGGCTCTTTGGCTAAGTAGAATATTTTTCGATAATATTTGATACTTTTGTCTATTTTTCTTCTATTATTCTATATTAAGAGTTTTACTTATTACCTGTGTGATTGTTGAGAGAGTTTGCTCCCCTGTCACCTTTTCTTGAGGATTTTTACGGCCCGTTTTAGTTAGAGGGCCGTAGTTGCCCATTTAAATTAGAGAGACTTTCCTCTCTGATTGTGAGTCCTTCTTTCCTTTATATTAAAAAAATATATATAAATATATATATATATATATATATATATATATATATATATATATATATATATATATAATTATTTTTCTCTTGTTAGTGGTACTTTGCCGTTATTGTATTGTATTGTTATCTTTATTACCGGAAATATGTCCAAAGATAAAGACAGAGAACATAAAGTACACCACCCTTCTGGTTTTAAAGAATGCAACAAGTGTTCTCAAAAAATGTCTTTAACTGACAGTCACACCAGCTGTGTGTACTGTCTTGGAGAGGCTCATTTACAAGAACCCTGTACTTTCTGTCATGCCTTTAGTACTAGGGTTCTTCCATTGGTTCCAGCTTCGGAACCATCAAAGAATTCTAAAGCGACGGAGCCGAGGAGTTCTGGCTCCGATTCCGCTTCTTCTGTCTTGGTGCCGTCTGTTTCTTCGGTGCCGAGCCAACCTTCCATATCGAGACACTCACCTGTTTTGGATCCCATTTCACCAACCTTGAGATCTCCTATTTTGGAAAGGAGGAGGAGATCTCCTTCTATCTTCAACCATTCCTCCAGGACCCTTTATAATGAGGATGTCGAGCGGGTGGTGAAGATGCTGCTTTGTGATCCGGCGCTGGCTAAAATGTTAGCTCCTCTGGACCCAAAAGCTTCAGAGCCATCCCATCTTCAGGCTACTGCTCCTCCTCTGACTGCTTCGCTCTCGGAGTCGAATGCTTTGGGTCCTTCTGTGCTGGATCCTTCAGTTCCGAGAATTCTTCCTGCTTCCTCGGAACCGATAACTCTATCCTCATCACCTCAGTCTAGAGTCAAGGGGTCTGGGAGCCGACGCTCTCGGGTCGACTCCGAGAGGGATAGTCACCCCGGTTTTTCTTCAGAACCCACCCTCCCTTTCGGTGCATCGGCTCGAGTGAGCACGGCTCCCATGTCTGCTTCGGAACCTGTTCCTCCTGCTCGGAGCCGACCTTCCGTTTTCTTGGAGCAGAGGTCTTCTTCGGAGCGGGGCAGTAAGGCCTTCAAAGCAATAGAGAAAGCTTTGTCCAGTGCCAAAGCCCTGCCTTTGGATCTGATGTCCCTCCAGCAGCCGGTAGCAACCTCTTCTCTCCTGCCTGCCACTCAGCATAGGGAGCCAGAGACTCAAGGATCCGCCATTGGAGGTGTCCCCTCTTCCTAGTCCTCCACAGATTATCCCACTGGAGATGTCTCTCAGAAAAGACTTTGTTAGAGGAAGCACATTGACTCACCTGAGTATGTCACGTCAGACTCTGATTTGGATGAGTCAGAAGGGTCCCCAAGATCCCCCTCCGAGGATGTCTTTTTTGCAGACATCCTTGAAATCTTTAGACAGAGGGGTGATTGGAAGACTTCTAACCCTACTGAGGATGAATCAGTGTACCTTGAGGCCTTTGGTTCCTGACCTTCCACCTCCTGGGTGACACCGCCATATGACCAACTTTTGGGGGTCATATCCCAGAAAGCTTGGACCTCCCCGGACACAGTGGAGCCTGTCCCGAGGAGACCAAACAAATTTGTGACCGCTCCGGAAGACAAATCTTTCCTTTCTAAGGGAATTCCTGTGGATACTGTGGTGGTAGCAGCAGCCACGAAAAAGGAGTTGTCAGAGACATCCTCAAATATCCGTCCTCCTAATAGAGTCTAGGACTATGGATAGGTATGGAAAGCGTACCTTTTCTTCAGTGGCATTTACCTAACGATCGCTGAATTACCTGTCCCATTTTACTAGACTTCAGAGGGATCCCCTGAAGGAGTTGGGAGACGCACTTCAGGGTTCAGTAGCTTTGGGATCCATGGACAAGGTATCTGCGCAGCTCTCCTCCCTTTCACCTATTGCTAACTCCTCCATGAGGCTGATTTCGTATGCAGCTGACTGAGCAGGGCAACCACAGCAGGAATTTCTCTTAGGAGACATTCCTGGATGCATCTATGCAAATTTATGGAATCCTTTAAATCTTCCTTTACCAACGTCCCCTTTGATGGTTCAATTCTTTTTGGACCTCAGGTAAAAGAGACTTTAACCAGGTGAAAGCAGGAAGGGAAAACCTTATCTGCTGTCGGAGTCCATTTCTCCCTTCTTTCTAGACCCTATCCCAAGGGTCAAACAGGATGGAAAATGTGGTTCCGTAAATCCCAAAAAGGTTTCCCTCCAGCACAAGGTCAACCCTCCCCTAGAGGCAGAGGAGGAGGATATAATGGAAGATGCCGCACTCGCAGCAGAGGGGGGTCTGCAACATCAGGGAGATAAAGATGCTTTCTCTGATCGTCCCTTCCATCTCCCCCGAGGGGTTGCCTGACTGTCCATCTCTGGAGGCAGTCGGGGGTCGTCTCTCACTGTACCCAAGCACCTGGCTGCAAATTTCCCAAGATCGTTGGGTACAAAATATAATTTCCAGAGGTTACCTCATTCCCTTTGTTTCCGATTCCCCCGGTAAATCAGTCTTTACCATATGTGCCACCCATTCAGTTAAACCGTGCAACATCAGAGGTCATCTTGTTGCTTTAAAAAAGAGTCATCCAAGAAGTCCCCTCAGAGCAAATAGTATCCGGAACTTACGATTCTTTTTAGTTCCAAAAAAGACCGGGGACTGGAGATCAGTTCTAGATCTCAACAAACTCAAGAAGTCTGTAAAGAAATCGAAGTTCCGTATGATCTCTCTGCAGTCAGTTTTTCCCTTTATCGGGAAAGACAATTGGATGTGCTCCATAGATCTTCAGGACGCATACTACCATATCAAAATGGACAGGCGCTCCAGAATACATCTACGCTTTTGGCTGGGAGCCAGTCATTTTCAATTTTGAACACTGCCCTTTGGCCTCACTACAGCCCCAGAGTGTTCACCAAATGTATGGCAGTGGTAACAGCTCACCTGAGACGTCAAGGATTCCAGGTGTTTCCGTACCTAGATGACTGGCTCCTCACTGCTAGCACCAAACACCAACTTATCCAAGCCAGGGACGAGACTTTATCCTTGTGCGCCAGATTAGGTATTACAATAAATCTAAAAAAATCCACCTTATCTCCATTGCAGTGCATTGTCGTCTTGGGCTCAGACATAGACTCAACCACCATGACAGCAAAACTGACAGCAGAAAGGATAGAATCATTGCGCAACCAAGTCAGATTCTTGCTGAAAAAAAGACAAAGTACAGGCCAGGATAGTTCTTCAGGTTCTAGGGACTATGGCTTCCACCATTCTCTTAATTCCCCTAGGCCGTCTACACAAGAGAATACTTCAGTGGCTGCTATTTGCCCAGTGGTCAATGCAGGATCTTCCCTTAACTCACCAAATACTCATCACAAACTCCTGCAAGAAGGATCTAAAATGGTGGTTACATACGGATCAGCTTCATCTAGGTTGTCCACTTGCCACCCCTCAACAAAAATGCAGTCTTGATCACAGACGCTTCCCAGACAGGGTGGGGGGGCATTATCTGGGAATGACGGTCCAAGGTATCTGGCAGGATCACGAGAACCACTTGCTCATAAATGTTCTGGAGATGAGAGTGGTGCTATATGTGTTGCAAACACTTCACACTTCTCTTCCCACCGGGACAACTGTGATTCAATCAGACATGTCTGTAGTGTGGTACATAAACAAGCAAGGGGGAACCAAATCTTATCCACTTTGCCGAGAGGCACTAAGAGTATGGAAATGGGCGATAGACATTCAATGCTATCTGGTAGCAACGTACATTCCAGGGAAGTTCAGTGTGATAGCAGACAAACTGAGTTGAACAATTCTGATGCCTCATGAGTGGTCCCTGAATACGAAAGTTACGGAAGAGATTTTACGAAATTGGGGCCAGCTTTGCTGTGACCTATTCGCCACGTACATGAACACCAAATCCAGCAACTACTTTACCCTCATTCCCCATCCGGGGATGTCATCCAGAGATGCCCTGGTCCACAATTGGCCTCCGGGACTCCTTTATGCTTTTCCAGCCTTTCCTGTCATACTAAATGTGATTCAGAAAGCAAAACTGTTGAAGAGTACCCTGCTACTTACTGGCCTCACCAAGTCTGGTTCCCCTTCCTGTGGCCCTATCTCTTGGAGGAGTCATGGATTCTGGAACCATCTCCAGACTTCCTGATTCATCAATCAGGTCATTTCCATCCTACCATCCAAACTCTAAAATTGACAGCATGGCTGCTCCAGTTCCAAGAATAGCCTGGTGTATTTCCCTTTCTCCTGCAGTTAAACACATCCAGATTTCTTCACACAAACCTTCCACCAGGAAATTATATTCCAGTAAATGGAAAAGGTTTTCCATTTGAGCAGCAAACCAAGACATAGATCCCTACTCAGTTCCCATAGAGTCTGTCTTGTCCTTCCTTGCATCTATTTTTTTAAGAAGGAGCTGCAGCTGCTACCATTAGAGTTCAGTTAGCTGCCATCTCTAATTATCAGTCTGAAGTTGTTAATCTTCTTCCTGTTCATCACTGATGGGTTCGGAACCGAGTCGGCCTGATACCAAGCTCGTGTACACCAAAAACTCTCGAGCTAAGCTGTTACCCACAATGCCCTTCTCCCATTTACCTCAGATCTTGTTTGCCACGCAGCCATATAGCAGTGTTTCACTGAGCTCTCAAGCTAAGTATTGTATTTTTCAATTTTTGCAGTATTTTGTAAGTTTTTCTCTCAAAACCCCTATATTTCTTGTTTTCTTAACTAGCTCTACCCACGGGTATTCTCTTTCTTACCATTGTTGGTAATCGCCCTTCCTTACCCTTGTGCTATTCTTAATACCATTGTTGGTATTTTCTTCTCTTTTCTTCCCTCCTCAATACCTCTTTTTGGATTAGTTACTCGTTTTTGTTTTTGGTATGTCTGAAAAGAAAGGTACTTCGGGGTTTAAGCATTGCTCTTCCTGCAGTGGCAAACTTCCCAACAGCGGTCTACATGAGGAATGTGTTTATTGTCTGGGAGCTCCACACCTGTCTGTGAAACCTCCCTGTCAGATTTGTGTTAGTTTCAGTCAGCGGACGCTGAATGAAAGAAAGAATAAACTTATTCTGAAAGGCCTGCTTCCTTCTCCTTTTTCTGAGGCTATTTCTGCATCGGAGGTCTCAACCCCTCCATCTACAGACAAAAAACGTCCCCATTCGGACCCTTCTTCACCGGCTGGTGAGAAGGGCAAGCCTCATAAGCACAAGGCCCATAAAACTTCCACAGGGCAGAAGATCGCCTCCTCGGTTCCGAGCTCTGCTCCAATGGTTTCTTCTAATATTGTGATGACTTCCACATCGGTGCCGCCCTCTGCACCGACTACTGCTACGGTTCCAACTGTATTTTTCGGGCCCTACCTTATTGCCTGCCATTATCTCGGTACCGACGTCCCCTATCTCCGTTCCGAGATTGGTACAGATGACTTCATCGGAGCTGATAATGATCTCCACCCCAGCTATCACTTCGGCTCCGAGCCTTTTTTATTCAACGATAGTTCTCCTTTTGCCTGTCTCGAAACTGGAATCCTCGGTGCTAACTTTTACTACGCCTCGGACCCAGTATTCCCCATCCTTGGATCCTTTTGCTGGACAAATCTTTAGCCCCTTTTTGGACCAACTTGACTCCCCTTCAGGTTTGTCGGTAAGATCCACTAGGAGCCTATCTGAATCGGATGTGGTGCGCCTGTTTGATCAGCTGCTGACAGCCAGGGGGATTACAAATTTTCCTCAAACCCACCCCACTCCGGGCTTTGGGTCCATTGTCCCTGTGACTCCCCATGTATTCTCCTCCCTTGGACCCTTTGGTTCCGAGGCCCGTAGCTCTGACATCTACTGGAGGAATCCTCTCCTCGGCACCGACACTTACCTTCTCTGAGGCTTCGAGGCACCTTTGGGTTTCAGTTCCTCTGGAGCCATCCCTTCCTCAATCTCATGCTTGGGGGGTGGAGCCCTTGGCTCCAGGAATGGTTCCGGTTGTCTCATCAGCTCTGTCTTTGGCTCTGGGCGTGACCCCCTGCCCCGGTTTTGAGGCTCCATCCCCGGGGAGCGGGCTGTGCGGAGCAGGGTGTGACCCCGGTTCCAAGATTGTCTTCCTCAGTTCCGGGCTCCCATTCCTCTTCGGGCAGGCCTGCCTTCAGGTGATGGAGAGGGTGCTTGCTTCGGGAAGTGCCCCTCCTATGTCGGACCTTTCCCCCCACTCCTTTTGAGCTGCAGCTATCACAGGCCACCCCCCCCCAGGACACCGAGAGCACAGGCCTCAGGAAACCCTCTGAGTCTTCTTCAGATGCTCCCACTGAAGAACCTCCTTGGAAACGGACGTGTAAGAGGAAACACATGGACTCCCCGGAGGAGTCCCTCACTGAAGATATGGATTATGATGATGGGGAGGGGTCCCCACTATCACCCCCCTGATGATGTCTCCTTTGGAGACATCCTGGAAATTTTGAGGCAGAGGGGCAACTGGAAGCCCTTTAATCCTTCTTCGGAATAATCCGTATTCCTGCAGGCCTTCCGCTCTGAGCCCTCTACTTCTTGGGTGACCCCCCCCCTGATGACCTAGTCAAGCTCATCATGCAGTGGGCATGGAAGAACCCCAATACTGTTAAGCCCATTCCCCAGAAACCAGACAAGATACTCTCCCCTCCAGAGGAACAGCCCCATTGGTCAAGAGGCTTTTACCAGTAGATGCTATGGTGGTGGCGGCTGCCACGAAAAAGGACCTTGCGGAGGAAAGTTAGGCTGTCCACACGCCCAACAGAGAGTCCCGGGCAGTGGACAGATTAGGGAAGCGAGTTTTTGCTTCAGCAACCTTTGCTGTTAGGTCTCTGAATTACTTGACCCATTTTACAAGGCTCCAAAGAGATCTCATATCTGAACTCTCTGGGACCCTCGTGGGTCAAGTTTCGGATGGGGCATGTGATAAAGTTGCTTCCCAACTTGCTACCCTCGAGTCGATTTCCAGCTCGTCCATGAGGTTGCTGTCCCACGCAACCAAAGGGGCAGCTAGAGCTGCAGGTGTAGTTATGAGATGCCATGCCTGGATGCGCATTTGTGACCTTGAGGACTCCTTCAAGTCTTCATTTTTAAATGCCCCTATCGAACCGTCTGCTTTGTTCAATTCTGAAGTGAAGGACACATTGGCCAGGTGCGAGCAGGATGGAAAAACTTTGTCTGCCATTGCCTATGTTTTTCCAAGCCTCAGCGCTCTCTCTCCAGGAACCAGAGGAGTGGAAAGATGTGGCACAAAAAAATCTCAAGGCTCTTTCCGTAGCGGACATGGCAAGGACTCCCCCAGAGGCACAGGGGGTTCCAATAATGGAAGACGCCTTTTTTGGGGCAGAGGGGGTCCCCAAAACCAGGGCTCCAGGGATTCTTTCTCCGGACAACCTTATCATTGCTCCTGAAGTGCTGCCCGATTGCTTTCCTCTGGAAGCAGTCAGGGCTCGTTTCTCTCTGCACCAAGCTGTCTGGCACCCTATTACAAATGATCAGTGGGTGCAGACAGTAATTTCCAGAGGTTATTACATCCCCCTAATCTCTCACCCAAGACCTCCTAAATCCCTTCCCGATGTTCCACCCAGTAAAAGGGAAGAGGCATCTTCAGAAATAAGAAAGCTGTGTCAAAAAACAAGTCATCCAACAAGCCACCCCCCCAGACCAGTGCAGATCCGGTTTTTACTCAAGATTCTTTTTGGTGCCAAAAAAGACCGGGGACTGGATGCCCATTTTGGATCTCCACCAGCTAAACAAATCAGTAGTCCACACCAAGTTCCGCATGGTTACGATTCAATCCATTCTCCCATTTCTTCGGGAGGGTGTATGGATGTGCTCGATAGACCTCTGGGATGCGTATTACCACATCAAAATGAACAAATGCTCCAAGAGTCTCCTTCGCTTCCAGCTGGGAGCCAGCCATTACCAATTCAGAGCCCTGCCGTTCTGTCTCTCGATGGTCCCCAAAGTGTTCACGAAATGCCTAGCAGTGGTGACAGCTCATCTGAGACTTCAAGGATTCTATGTGTTTCCATATCGAGACGATTGGCTCCTCTCTGCCCTCACCAAGTGCCTACTGGTCAGGGCCCTCCACTACACCCTGGCACTGGTGGAGTTCCTAGGTATCACAGTTCACTGTGAAAAATCCAACATTCAGCCCACCCAACAATTGGGATTTATAGGAGCGGTATTCAACACTAAAACAAGCCAAGTCTCTCTTCCTTCCTCACAGACTTCTGAGATTACGGTTACAAGTATAAGTGATACTGTGTCGAAGGATGTTATCTGCAAGGGAAGTTCTTCAGGCTCTGGGGTCTTTGGCGGCAGCTGTTCCAATTGTCCCCCTAGCAAGGTTGCATATGGACTGCTCCTTTTGTCCCAGGGGATATCCAATCTCCACCCCCTGAACGCACAGATCCTCATCACCAGCTCCTGCAAGCAAGATCTCCTCTGGTGGATGAGAACAGATGAAAATCTTTGGTGTTGCCCTTTCCAGACTCCCCAACCCAATGCCACAGTGACCACGGGCGCTTCCCTGATAAGGTGGGGGGCCACTTCCAGGGAAAGACGGTCCAAGGCATGTGGTCCAACCTAGACGTCAACTTGCATATCAATGTCCTGGAGTTAAGAGCGGTGCTGTTAGCGTTGCAGGCACTTCATCCGCTCCTTCCGTCAGGAACAATTGCTATCCAGTCAAACAATATGTCAGTCATCTGGTACATAAACAAACAGGGAAGGACCAAATCCTACCCCCTATGTCGCGAGGCAATGCGAATTTGGCATTAGGCGATAGTTTCCAACTGCTTTTCAATCACAACACATATCCCAGGGAGCTCCAACGTGATTGCAGACAGGCTGAGCAGATGCATCCTCCATCCACATGAGTGGTCTCTCAACCCGAACGTGACTGCAGAAATCTTCAGCTGTTGGGGCCAGCCTTGTTGCGATCTTTTTGCCTCCCCCTCAAACAAAAAATGCAACAGCTACTTTGCCCTCTTTCCTCCACACGGGGAGTCACCGAGAGACGCTTTGACTCACGATTGGCCCACGGGTCTCCTCTATGCTTATTCCTGTGATACTTCTGATACCCTTATTTCTAAGGAAAGCTATTCGGTTGAGAAGCAAGGTGATCCTCATTGCCCCTTTCTGGCCTCATCAAGTGTGGTTTCCCTTCCTCTGACCTCACCTGTTACAACCTCCTTGGATCCTGGACACTCATCAGGACCTAATATCTCACCCACAAGGGCTGACTCGCCCAAATCTATCCACTCTCAAGCTGACAGCTTGGTTTCTCCACTTCCGTTAGTTGCCAGGCAGGAAGCCCTCTCCTCTTCTGTTCGGGATATTATTCTGGCCTCCCATAAACCATCCACCAGAAATCTCTACAGAGACAAGTGGCAAAGATTCACTATTTGGTCGAATAATTAGATGCTAGACCCCTTTTCAACTCATACAGCCACCATTCTTCACTGTCTCTCTAAGTTGTTTGACAATGGGGCATCAGCCTCTACTATTTGAGTCCGTTTAGCAGCTATTTCCCATTTCCATAATGGTTCAGATGGAGTCCCTCTTATCTCCACCCGACTCTGCAAGACCTTTCTCAAGGGAATTTTCCATAGTAGACCTCCTATCAGACAGCCTGTAAAGACATGGAATCTCTCACAGGTTCTCCAGTGTCTCTCTCTTCCTCCCTTTGAGCCTGCTGCGACATGTGATCTAAAATTCCTGTCTTGGAAGTCTTTGTTTTTGGTGGCAGTCACATCAGCCAGATGGATATCTGAGTTACAAGCCTTATGCATTAAGAGCCTATATCTAATCTTCCATAAGGACAGAGTATCCCTTCGTACTAACTCATCTTTTCTCCCCAAAGTGGTTTCCAATTTCTCTATTAACCAGTCCATTTAACTCCCTGTATTTTTCCCAAACTACTCAAACAAAGGGGAATACTGCCTCCATTCATTGGATGTACATAGACAACTACGTTTCTATCTAGACAGGACTAAGTCCTTTCGCAAGTTGGGACAACTTTTCATTTCCTTTTCTGGTCCTAGACTGGGATGTGCTGTATCAAAAGTTACTTTATCAAAATGGCTCAGAGATTGCATTACCTTTGCATATTCCGTTATGAATGAATCCAAACCTGATCAAATCAAAGTTCATTCAATTAGGGCCATCGCAACTTCGGTTGCCTTCCATTCCAGGGCTTCCATGGATGACATTTGTGCAGCAGCCATTTGGGCTAAACCCCATACCTTCAAGCATTACAAATTGGATGTGGTCTCCATAGAAAAGAGGCCTTCGGCTCAATGGTTCTCATGAATGTTCTTCTATAAGGGCCACCCAGGTTCTCCAAGTAGCTTAGGATTCTGTCCCATCAGTGATGAATAGGAAGAAGATTAACAACTTCAGATAAAGAGGTTATGTCTTACCATAACGTTCCTTCTGAGTTGTTGATCTTCTTCCAGTCATCACACTCTCCCACCGTCCCCCACCAAAGGCTCCTGGTGGATCTTTTGTGTCCTTTTGGTGTTTCAAGGTTTCTGAGCAGAGATGGCCTCTGTCTTTCTGTTTCTTCTATATGTTGCATGCAAACTCGATCTGAGGTAACTGGGAGAAGGGCATTGTGGGTAGCAGCTTAGCTCAAGAGTTTTTTGTGTACGTGAGCTTGGTATTAGGCCGACCCGGTTCCAAGGGCTCGGAACCGAACCCATCAGTGATGTCTGGAAGAAGATCAACAACTCAGAATGGAACATTATGGTAAGACATAACTTCTTTTTTTGGCTACATGGGAAATCCAATTATGTGTCACTCTTTATGCAAAACCTTTTGGAAAGGAGTCCTCCTTCTCAGACCTCCAGTAAGGCAACCACCGGAGCCCTGGGACTTGAACTTAGTTCTGACCTCACTGATTTCTCCACCCTTTGAACCGTCTTCTTCATCTGACTTGAAATTATTGTCTTGGAAGACATTGTTCTTAGTTGCTATAACATCTGCTAGGAGAGTTTCAGAATTGCAAGCCCTCACCATTTGACCTCCTTATATTATTTTCCACAAGGATAGAGTCTCCCTCAGAACTAATCTTTCCTTTCTCCTTAAGGTATGTTCAGAACATAATCTAAACACAACTTTCGAATTACCAATATTTTTCCCAAATTACACCAATTAGATGTCCACAGAATTCTCCGATTTTACCTGCACAGGACTAAAGATTTTCGGAAACTGCACCAATTGTTTGTTTCCTTTTTAGACAAAAAGAAAGGCTTGCCCGTCTCTACGGTCACTTTGTCTAAATGGCTTTCAGACTGCATCTCATTTGCTTACAAAATTGCTGGGAAACAACTACCTGCTAAAGTAAAAGGCCATTCAACTAGGGCAGTATCAACTTCATATGCCTTTAGAACAAAACTCCCAATTGGTACCATTTGTGCAGCAGCTACTTGGGCAAGACCTCATACCTTTGTCACTCATTATAAATTGGATTTGGCCTCCTGGGACAGGTCATCCTTTGTGTCCACTGTGCTGAAGAGTCTCTCTGCTTGAGCCACCTGGGATAAAAGTGCTAGGGATGCTGTCCCATCCAGCAAGAATTACGGCGAGATAGGACTACATAACATAAAGAAGTTATGTACTTGCCATAATGTTCCAAGTTTGTAGTCCATCTCGCCTACATTCTTGCATCCCACCCTCCTTCCCCCTTCCTGTATCCTGGAGGAACTGGTGGACTATCCATTATGCTGTCTGACCTTGTTGTAGTTATCCATCCACATGGCATGGATAGTAATACAAAGTATTCTGTTTGTATGTGCATAGTTATTGATAGTATAATTACTATTATGTATATAGTTACTTTCTTGCAAACAAGATGTGGAGAATTGCTGTGATGTACCATGGGATAGGGGTTAGCCTCGAGCCAGTAAAAGCTCTTGAGCTTTAGTATCGGCTGAGTTGGAGCCAGGAATCTGCTCCGAACCCATCCAGCAAGATTGCAGACGAGATGGACTACAAACATGGAATGTTATGGTAAGTACATAACTTCTTTTTTCTATTTCTTTAACTTCTCCATTACTAATCTCCTTTTCTACTTTTCCTCTTTGTCGTATTTATTTTATTGTAAAGTTTTCCATATTAGGATTCCTTTGGATTATTTCCCTTCAAATTTCTTTGGTGCTGCTCTTTTTGTATTGGTTAGTTTTGCTTTCTTCTTTGCATAAGTATTACACCATATTAAATCTGTTTTTCTTTCCCATGTCCATATTCTTCACATGTCTGCTGATCTTCCTGCTTCTCCTTACATTGTGGACTCGTTCCATCTTGCTGTGATGTAACGTGTGTTAGATCTTCTACACCAAATTCCTCACTTCGCAGGTACTCCATAACTTCAACTTCTATTTTTTTAACTTCTACTTTACTAATCTTCTTTTCTGTGTTCCATTTTTGTGATATTATTTTCTTTATTGTGAAATGTTCCATATCTGGATGCTTTTGCCAGTATTTCTTTTCAAATATCTTTGGGGCTGCCATCTTTATATTGATTAATTTGGCTTTCTCCTTTGCATAAATATTACACCATACCAACTCTCTCTCGTTCCCATGTCCATATTTCTTTTTTATACTTTTCAAAAATCTCTAGGTTTTGTTGTTTATATTTTTTTCACTTCCTCAGATGCACCTTTTCCCAAACAGACCAATGTTTCTTGATCTATGTGCTGTTTTTCACAAATCTGTTGTATTAATGAGTACAAATTTGTATTTGAAGCTTCTGTTCTGACAGTTTTTCTTGTGGAAGTATTTTTCGTTCTTCTAATTTCTCTTAATCGTTTTGTATATCTTGTGTCTGGAAATTCTAAGCTTTTTGCATAATAGTAACAATACATTATTCCTTTCTTATCCTCAGTAGTCCACTTTATCTTCTTTATGGCTCTTCTTTGGCCTATCAGTTTTTGTGATTTGTGTAGACTACTACTTCCTTCTGCAGCGGGGTAGGGGGTGGCATCCTCCCCCTGGGTTTGGCCTGGCCCCATTGTCTTCAACTATAAGACCTGTGTTATGCATTGTGTACTCATGATCCCTCTTCATTTTAAGCATTTTTGTAAATATGTTGTTATATTATGCCACTACACCATTTAATTTAGTTATACCTTTAATTTTGCTTTACTGTTGTTACTGTATATGTAACATGGGCTTGATCCTGCAAGTGGTCAGATGTGATAAGTGCTCTACCCTGGTAAATAAAATCAAACAAGTAAGATAAACTGTTTAAAGTTTTGTAATTAAGATGTTCATCATTAGATCACTGTTGCAGAAGCCTATATGGGTTATATCCTGCCAGGGATATGACAACCGGACCATTTCCATAGCTTTTGGGCAACTTCCATGTGCCCTCACCACTGAACAGCTCAAGGAAAGTGGCATAAAGTCAGTGGTTAGAGTGCCAAACCTTAAGAAATTTCTTGCTGTCAGTGTGCTCTTCCCAGTGGGCTTTGAGGGATTGATAGTTAAAAAAGTACCCTGTAAGAGACTTCCTTACATTTTATCATTATTTTCCAAGGAAACATTTATATTTTCTGTCAGTTTTTTTTTTGCTAAGGCTAGATCTACTGTATTTAATGGATGCCACTAAAAATATTTCATTGAAACTTATTTTTCTATTCAGGGTTGCCTGTTAGGGAATACTTACAAATTGACATTTTTTCCTGAGAGAAAAGTCTGTTCATACATCTGCTGTTAAGGTAAGTTTACTTACACAACTTTTCTGTGTTCATAGGTTCATAGGTAAGTACTAGGCTATCTGCCCGAGGGCATCTGTAAGCCTAGCCAGAATGTGTTGGCCTTCGCCTCCCCGTTAGATTATTTCCCTGTGCCTCTGTCCAACAGAGCCATTAGTTCCTTGTGCCTCTGTCCAGCAGAGCCACTGCAGTGATCCCCGGGGTACATTTTCTGTTTCCCATCCACTCGTAAAGGTTTCTCTTGAAAAGTGTTAATGAGGGGCTCTGCCTAATGTAGATTGGAATCCTGTTCCAAAGCATGGGGAGTCTCTGGGACTGGAATCTATCCCTCCAGCACGTCTTATTTATCGTTGTGATGAGGTTTAGATACCTAGAGCATGTGGCTCTCGAGGATTTATTTTTTTTTAGGTGGAGCATGTCCATCAATTCTGGGTTGGACATGGCCTTGTATGTCAGGCAGAGATCACCTCTGAGTAAGCGATATGCAACTGAGTACAGCTGGAGTTTCTTCATTCGGGCTGCATAGGGCATCTGTTTGAGGCCAGTAATCCTCTTGGTGAGGTACTTCTGTGGTCTTTCCAGCTGTTGCTGGGAATCTTGTATGGTACATCCCAAATGGGCGTTGTACTCTATGATGGGTCTGATGAGTGATAAGTAGAGGGTCACAGTAACGTCTTTTGTTCTAGATACGAACCCTTTTGTGATTAGGTGGGCCACATAGAAGGATTTTCTAACCACCTTGGCAATATGGTTATCAAAGGAGAGATTATTATCTACTTGGGTCCCCAGATCCCTTATTACATTTTCTGTATTTAGTGGACTACCATGTATGTATTAGTTCTCGGGTACTTTGTTTTTCCCAAAAGAGATGACTATGCACTTTTTGGCATTTAGCTTGAGGCCATGATTTTGACACCTAGTATTCGTCTCAGTGAGACCCTTCTGGAGGATGTCTGTATCAGCCGGAGAATCAATTATGGCCCCCAGTTTGCAGTCGTCTGCAAACTTGGTCAGCCATAGTCCTCCTGTGCTTGCTTGTACCTCTGAGAAGTATATACGAACAGGAGGGGTCCGAGGACTGAGCCCTGGGGGACGCCACTTGTAACCGGTTTAGAGTCGGACCCAGAGCCTGCAACTCTCACAGTGTGGGTTCTATCCGTGAGCCAATTGGCAACCCATCTTATAACATAGGGGTTTATGTTCAGGCTGGTGAGCTTGTCTATAATACCAGAATGGGGAATGGTGGTGAAAGCCTTTGCGAGGTCTAGGTAGGCTGTATGGACCTCCTTTCCCTCATCTAAAGCCTTGGTAACTGTCTCAAAGAAGTCCACCAGGTTTAGGAGGCATGATCTGCCCTTAACAAAGCCAAACTGGGTGGGGTCCAATGTTTGGAGGTTCCCAATGTCTCTGTTAATGAGTTCCATGATGATGCACTCCATAGCCATGCAGACCAGGCTAGTCAGGCTTATAGGACGATATTCCCATGGTCCGTTGTGGCTCCACCTTTGTGGAGCGGGATAACTGTTGCTGTGCACCACTGTATGGGTACATAGCCTGTAGAGAGGCTGAGGTTGAACAGTGTGTTTAGGTAAGGGGTTAGTTCATTTTGGAGTTCGTGTAAGACACAGCCTGGGACACTGTCCGGTCCCATTGAAGCTGTGTTTTTGGCTTTGGAGAGGGTTGTTTTAACCTGTGTGTCAGTGATTGCCAGGGCTCTACATTCTTCTGGTATGGTTATGGGCCCTTTAGGGGGTGAGATGGGGGTGAAGTTTGCACTAACCCTGTCTGCCAGAATGTTGGCAATATCAGTTGGTTCAGTGTATTTTGTGCCATTCTGCACTAACTCAGAGCAGATTTGAGAGTTTCCACTTAGGTTCTTGACATAGCTAAAAAAACGCTTTGTGGTTATCTTTGGAGTCCTTGGCCATTTTTCTTTCGAAGCTAGCCTTGGGTGATTTTATGAAGGATCGTATTTTCTTGCTGATACTGATCAGGGATATCTTTCCTTCTTGGGATTTTACTCTTTTCTGTACTAGTTTCTTCCTTCTGTTGTATAGCTTGTTTATGGCAGGGGTCCAGCAGACTGGTTTCCTTTTCTTGGAGGAGTGAGTCTTGGTTTTGCTTGGGATAGCACGATCCATGCATTCTTGCAAGTGCTCATAGAGTGCCTTTGTAAGGGATTCAGCAGCTTGGACAGCATTGTCCTTTAGCATGGGGACTGTGAACCTTTCCACCTCGGTCTTATGTAACGTGAAGTTTGCTTTTGAAAAGTTTTTCACAGTGGTTTCCTTGATTGGGGGTAGGGGCGGAATGTGGATATCCAGAGTGATTAGTCTATGGTTTGATCTAACCAGCGAGGGGGTGACCTCCGGTATGGAACACCGGTCGCCCATGTTGGTGATGACCAGGTCCAATATGTTGTCACCTGTGGTGGTGGGGGTTGACCAGTTGATCCAAGGGGTTCGAGTTTATAAATTCTAGGAAGCGTTGGTCAAGGGAGTTAGTACTTGAGTAGTTCTCCCAGTTAATGTTTGGGTAATTGAAATCGCCCAATATTAGGGCATTTGGTAGGACCTTCATATTTTCCAGTGTCTCCAGAAACGCGAAATGGGGGTCCTGGGTCATGGTGGTTGATCTGTAGCAAGCTACAATTTGAATTGCAGTTTTGCCCATTGTTAGTTGCACGTGGATGATCTTTGAGGCATTGTGCTGTGCCACTAACCTGGAGGTGTGGGTATCCTTGATGAATATGGATACGCCCCCACCTTTTGTGTTTCGGTCCGGGTTCTGTGGCTGAAAAGTATGGTGTGAGTTATAGCCTGGTAGTGCTGGGGTGCCCTCTGGAGCCTTAAACCAGGTTTCTGTTACTGCACAGATATCAATGTTCTCCATACTGAGGAGTGCCTCGAGTGCATGCATTTTGAGGTTTAGACTTCTGGCATTGAGTAGCATTACCCTTAGTTTTTGGTTACTTGCGCTATTTTTGGTGGTGGTTTGTCTTTTGAGCCTTGTCTAAAAAAGGCGCTATGGGGGCGGCAAAAGCCTTGGCCAGTATTCGAAAGCCTAAGGGTGACAGGTGCAAGCCATCTCTTGCGAAGCAACGTGGCTTGTCGAGCATGTCATCCCAGGCAGACAAATACTGAATCCCCTTTGAATGACACCAGAAACTAAGCTAATTGTTGAAATTGATAATTTTTTCTTTATACTGTGGCATCATTCTTGATGAGGGCAGGATGCTACTCAGGGTCATACCCACCTGGGCTATGGGATCAGAGAGCTCTTCCATGTCTCTTTTCATGTAGTCCAGGGAGGTACATCTCAGGTCATTAACACCAACATGGACAATGACAGAGTTGTATTTGTACTTGTTCTGGAGTGACCTGAGTGCTTGTGTTATGTGGTGGATCCTGGCGCCCGACAGGCAGATAACTGTAACCTTCTCCTTGTCCAGCCTAGTTAGTGGGACATCAGTGTGCCTGACTATAGAGTCGCCTATTACTAGTGTGTTGGGTATATTATTTTGATTTAAGGGCTGTGATTGCGTGGCACACTGATTATGTGAAGTATGTGTTTCATGGTTTGTGATGGGTCGTGGAGGTTGCTTGGGTGTCTGCTTTGGAGATCTCTGTTGCTTTTGCAGATTTTTATTTAGAGCCTCTGAGTATGTTTTCGTGTATTTATGTGTGTTATTTGCCGGTGTTGGTTTAGTAGGTCTTTGTGAGACTGGTGGTGTGTTGCAAGTATTTTCCTTCTCCTTTTGACTGTCAGTTCCAGTCTTGGGTTGAGAGAGCTTTGCCTCCAGTTTGGCTGTATAATTGCATCTCTCGCATATGGTGGTAGGAGGAGAGGGTTGTCTGTGTACATGAGGCAGCAGTTGTAACATTGCCTCAAAATGCCCAGATTCACCAGTTGGACTGGAGAGTGCACCTGAAACTGCCCTTTGGACATGCCTGAATAGGTAAAGTGAGCTGTTTTACTGATTGGCTGGTAGGGATGAATAGAGAGCCTTGTCCTTCTGGACAGTATAAGGGGGGTCTAGTGCTAGGGTTAATTAGTGCTTGCTGTGAGTTTTGAGCAAGTGCTGGGCTGTGAAATGAATGGTTTGAGTGCTAAAGTTGAAAGTTTGATGTTAAGTTGTCTATCTCGCCTTCGTTCTTGCTGGTTGGGATCGGATGACTCGGCCATCTTTTACAGCTCGAGAGCTGTTTACTGGCTCAAGGCTACCCCTTATCCCATGATGCCTAGCGATAGATACCCAGATCTCGTTTGCCGCTTCAGCTACGTGGTGTCGTTTTTCTGGCTCAGGCTCGTATAAAGTTTTTTGTATAACTTTTTTCTCTAGAATTCTATATTTTCAGTTTTTATTGTTAACAATTAGTCTTGTGTTTTTTTGATAGCTAGTGTTTAGTGTAGTATCCCTTCTTTTCCCTGTAGAACTCGTTTAACTTAGAGAGTTCTCCCCCACCCCTCCCCGCCTATCCTCTTCTTGTCAGGTTAGCCGTTTAGGTTAGAGGCTTTCCTTCTACCTTTCTTTCATAGGCTAGCCGTTTAAGTTAGAGGCTTTCCTGTTTAAAAAAAAAAAAAAAACCTTTAGCTATAGTCTTGTAGTACAGTGTGTTTTTTGTGTAGACTGTATTTTGCTTTAGTAGCTGTTGTTGTATTTGTTGTTTCCTTCTTTCAGGATGTCAAAGGAATCCAAAGTGTCTAGATTCAAGAAGTGTGACTCATGCTGTCAGAAAATGTCTCTGACAGATGGGCACACTTCTTGCGTCTATTGTTTAGGTGCTGTGCACCTGCAGGACTCTTGTTCTATCTGCCATGCCTTTAGTCCAAGAGTCCTGCAGGAGAATAAGAATAAGCTTATTCTTAGGGGTCTTTTAAAACCCCAGGATTCACCGGCCAAGAGCTCTAAGCCTCTGAAATCCCCTAAATCAGAGCCATCCTCGGTTCAGACTCTACCTTCTACTTTGGGTCCGGCTGGCACCGATAAGACTATCTCCCCGTCGGCTCCATCAGAAACTTCGGAGCCTTCGCGGAGCCACAAGGGGCTGAGATCCCCTTCACTGGAATCGATACATTCGGCTCCTCGGTCTCCGTCGCTTTGGAGTGAGCGCAGTCACCGATCCTCTCACTCCTCTCGATCCTCTAGGCTGTCTGATCACGATGTGGAGAGAGTGGTCAGTAGGTTGCTAAAGTCGCAGGCACTTGCCAAGATGTTGTCCAGCCCCCCTCAACAGGTGTCAGCTCCGTCCACTTCTCTCGATGTTCCTCCTCCGACTCCAATGAGTTCGGAGCCGGAGTTCGTTGGGGTTAGAGTAGTGGAACCATCGGCTCCGATAACTCTATCTCCTTCGGCTCCGATCCCCTCTGTGGTGCTGTTCGTCAAGGGATCTGGGCGCCCGGGTTCCCTTGTCGGCTCCGAGGGAGCAAGTGGCATTAGACCCTTGTCTGACCTTGTTCTCTCTCTCGGAGCTTCGGCGCAGGTGAGCTCGGCTCCTACATCGGCCTTGGAGCCATCTCCCTCTGTGTGGAGAAAGATTCCGATTTCCTTGGAACTGGAGCTTTCTCTGCATCGTGGCAGGGATGCTTTCGATGTCGTGAGGAGTGTGCTGGCCACTGAGTCAGCTGCACTATCCGCCCCATTGGCTCCGTCCCCTGTAGTGCCTGTGCCAACCTCTGCTCCTCCTCCAGACCCTTGTTCCAGGGCACCCCATTGGGTGTTTCCTCTTCTTCCAAGGCCTCCCCTGATCATTCAGAGGAGCCCCCTCGTAAGAAGAAGTGCAAGAGGGGCACATTGACTTCCCTGAGTCTGTCACTTCTGATACAGACTTAGATGATTCGGAAGGGTCCCCAAGATCCCCCTCTGAATATGTTTCCTTCTCGGACATCCTAGAAATGCTTAAGCAGAGGTGGAACTGGAATCTCCTAACCCCTACCGAGGATGAGTCTGTATTTCTGGATGCGTTCGGTTCCTGACCTTCCACCTCCTGGGTTTCTCCGCCTTTCGATCCACTTATGGCAGTGGTGGCTCGAAAGGCTCGGTCAGCTCCAGATACAGTGGGACCAACTCCGAGGAGACCTGGCAAATTCATCACAGCACCCCAGGATAAGCAGTTCCTTACCAAAGATGTTCCTGTTGATGCCATGGTGGTAGCAGCAGCCACCAAAAAAAGAGTAGCTGGAGACCTCTTCCTCTGTCCATTCTCCTAACAAGGAGTCTAGGATGATGGACAGATACGGGAAGCGAATGTTCGCTTCAGCGACCTTTTCTATGAGGTCACTAAACTACTTATGTCACTTTACCCGGCTTCAGAGAGATCTCCTTAAAGAGCTTGGAGATACTCTTCATGATCCATCAGCTGAGGGGGCTCAAGCTAAAGTAGCTTCCCAGCTGGCAACGCTTAATTCTGCAGTTAACTCCTCCATGAGGCTCATTTCCTATGCAGCCGATGGTGCGAGTAGAGCCGCAGGTATGGGTGTGGCCTTTAGGAGGCATGCATGGATGTGGCTGTGTAATTTTGCGGAACCCTTTTGAACGTCATTCACCAACACCCCCTTTGATGGTTCCTTTCTCTTTGGACCACAGGTGAAAAACACTTTCACTAGGTGTGAGCAAGAAGGCAAGACTCTCTCTGCCGTGCGAGTCCATTTTTCCACTCCTTCTAGACCGTACCCCAAAGGTCAGAAGAGTGGCAAAATGTGGTTCCGAAAATCCCAGGGAGCCTTGCCTGACACACGTAGCGATTTTTCCTCCAGGGGCAGAGGGGAAACCAATAACAACAGCTGCCGCCCTCGTGGCAGAGGGGGTCCGCAGAACCAGGGCAACAGAGAATCTTTCTCTGATAAGCCCTTTCAGCATCCCTGAAGGGTTGCCCGGCTGTTCACCTCTGGTGGCAGTCGGGGGAAGACTTTCACTGTACCCAAAAGCCTGGCAAAATTTAACACGACAGATGGGTACAGTCCATTATATCTGGAGGTTACAAAATTCCCTTCTGTCAACCCCCCTTACCAACAAGGAAATCCCTTCCAGATGTTCCACCCAATCTGAAGGACCAAGCAGTAATAGAGGTTTCAAAACTGCTAGAAAAAAGAGTCATCCAGGAAGTCCCGGCAGACCAGCATGGATCTGGAACTTACTCAAGGTTCTTTTTGGTACCAAAAAAGACAGGGGACTGGAGACCGATTCTGGATCTCAAGCAGACTAAACAGGTCTATACAAAGAACAAACTTTTGGATGGTCACGCTACAGTCCATTCTACCCTTTCTGGGTAAGGACAATTGGATGTGCTCGATAGATCTTCAGGACGTGTACTACCACATCAAGATGGACAGGCACTCCAGGAGATTTCTTCGCTTCCAGCTGGGAGCCAGTCATTACCAGTTCAGAGCTCTGCCCTTTGGTCTTACCACAGCCCCCAGGGTGTTCACCAAATGTATGGCAGTGGTCACGGCTCACCTGAGACGTCGAGGATTCCAGGAGTTTCCATATCTAGACGACTGGCTCCTCACTGCTACTACCAGGCATCAACTTCTACAAGCCAGGGACTACACAATCACAATCTGCTCCCAGCTAGGCATTACAATAAACTTCGAAAAATCTGCCTTGTTGCCCTGTCAATCTATCACCTACATAGTAGCAGACTTAGACACAAGAAACATGTCCGCAAGGCTACCGCTAGAAAGGGTGTCTACAATTCGTCAGCAAGTACAAATTCTAATGCAGAGCAAAAGAATACAAGTCAGGTTCGTCCTTCAAACTCTGGGTTCCATGGCAGCAGCCATTCTTCTAATCCCACTGGCCCGCTTTCACATGAGGATCCTTCAGTGGCTTCTGTTCACACAGTGGTCTTTCCAACAGCTGCCCATGTCTCACATGATCATGATTACAGAAGCATGGAAGAGGCACCTTTCCTGGCGGATGGTCTCCCCAGTAGTGACTTAGGGCAGACCCTTCATTCAGCCCCCTCCGGTAGCCACAGTGACTACAGACGCCTCCCTGATGCTCCTAGTGTTGCAAGCCCTTCAGGACTCTCTTCCTTCTGGGACCATTGCAATTCAAACAGACAACATGTCAGTGGTGTGGTACATCAACAAGCAGGGCGGAACCAGGTCCTACCCCCTGTGTCGAAAAGCACTCAGACTGTGGCAGTGGGCGATTTCCTCCCAACGTTTTCTGATTGCGACGCACATCCCTGGGAGGTCCAACATCATAGTGGACAGGCTCAGCAGAGCTATCCTCATGCCTCACGAGTGGTCTCTGAATCAGGAAGTTGCGGATCTTATCTTCCACAAATGGGGACAGCCTTGCTGCAATCTTTTTGCCACCCCCTTCAACAGCAAATGCAGCAACTACTTCTCCTTTCTTCCACTTCCAGGTCACTCACGCAGAGGCGCTCTAGTCCACGATTGGCCTCAGGGACTTCTTTATGCCTTGCCTCCGTTTCCCCTGATTCCAAAACTCATACAGAAAGCAATATCGTTGGGTTGCAAAATGATCCTTGTTGCCCCCTACTGGCATAGACAGATATGGTTTCCGTTCCGGCACCATTACTTTCTCGATCAGCCCTGGACTCTGGACTCTGGACTCAATTCCAGACCTACTGATTCATCAATCAGGCGGGTTGCATCAATCCCTTCAAACTCTCCTGCTCACAGCTTAGTTGCTCCACTTCCAACCTTAGCCAGGCTTCCCAGCATTTCCCCGGCTGTACGTGAGATTATTGTCTCCTCTCACAAGTCCACAATCAGAAAAACTTATGCTAGTAAATGGAAAAGTTTTTCTTGTTGGGCAGAGGCTAGGAACGTAGATCCCTTTTCAGCCCCAGTCCATGAAATTCTGGAATTCCTAGCATAACTTTTTCATTCCGGGTCTGCTTCTGCTACAATCAGGGTTCAATTAGCGGCCATTTCTAACTTTCATATTGGTTTGTCAAATTCAAACATTATGTCTCATAAGCTCTGTAAAGCTTTCTTGAGAGGGACCACTCTCCTTAGGCCTCCAGTGAGAGTTCCCCCTCCTCCTTGGGACCTTAATTTGGTACTAACTTCCTTAACTCTGCCCCCTTTTGAACCAACAGCATCCTGCTCCATTAAGTTTCTATCTTGGAAGACACTCTTTCTGGTAGCTATTACTTCAGCCAGACGCATCTCTGAACTTCAGGCACTATGTGTTCCTCCTCCATACTTGGTTTTTCATAAGGACAGGGTTGCTCTGAGGAGTAATCCTTTGTTTCTTCCGAAAGTCTGCTCAGAAAATAATTTAAACCAATCTATAGACCTTCCTGTGTTTTTCCCTAACCACACCAACAAGGCAGAGTACAAATGACATCAATTGGACGTTCATAGACAATTGCGTTTTTACCTGCACAGGACTAAGGAAATAAGAAAGTCGGACCAACTATTCCTTTCATATACTCTAGGCAAACAAGGTCTCCCAGTTTCCAAGGTGACCTTATCCGGGTGGTTGTCTCACACTATTACTTTCATCTATCAGTTAAGGAACAAAGAGTTGCCTATCAAACCGAAAGGTCATTCTACTAGGGCCTTGGCCACCTCTGTAGCCTTCCAATCTAGGTTGCCCATGGATTCTGCAGCTGCTACGTGGGCAAATCCTCATACCTTTATTTCTCATTACAAGCTAGATATGGTCTCCAGGAGCAGAGCTGACTTTGGTTCCACCGTTCTGAAGATTCTGTTCCAATGGAATTGTAGGTGCTAGGGACGCTGTCCCAACCAGCAAGAATGAAGGCGAGATAGACAACTTAACATAAAGAAGTTATGTACCTACCATAACGTTCCATGTTAGTTGTCTTCATTTCGTCTTCTTTCTTGCGTCCCACCCTGCATCTCCCTGTCCTATTGGACCGAGAGGAGTTCTGGTTTCACTGGCTGAGTGTTCTCTGGTTTGTTTCCTCTACTGACTTAGAGAGTATACAGGTATACTCAACCTATTTGTTTGGACAGGTTTATTCTCTGGCTATGTCTGGGGTTAGCTATTTCAAATGAGATCTAGGTAGCTATCGCTAGACATCATGGGATAAGGGGTAGCCTTGAGCCAGTAAACAGCCCTCGAGCTATAGAAGATGGCCGAGTCAGAGCCGAGGATCGGATCCGATCCCAACCAGCAAAAATTGAAGGCGAGATGAAGACAACTAACATGGAACGTTATGGTAGGTACATAACTTTTTTAGTTCCTAGGGAAAAATTAAAGAGTAGACTTTGTGGAGCCGGGAATAGTTTAACCCTAGCTAATCGCTGCTGCCCGGTGCGCAAAACCACGCAAATGCATTTTTTATAGCAGGGAAATGAAAGAGATAGAAATTAGCCCAAAATGGCCAATAAACTACAAACCTCTGGGCTACAGCAAACAAGGTGCACAAATTTCAGAAAGAAACAGTTCAGATAAGCAGGCACAATATTTCTTTAACCAGAAATTCCCAGCTCAGAAGGGCAGAATTTAGGAAGAAGCACAAGCAAACTAAGGTAATAAAGTGGGAAGAAACACAATTACAGTAAAAGCAGATGAATAAAGTGCAATTTTTTTAAATAACAGTAGAAAACGAGCAAACTGATTTAAACAAATTATCCAATTAACCAGTAAAAAAACTCAAAACTGAGCCCTGTTCCAGAAGGCTTCAATCAGACAAGTTCTAACCGCACACTCCTGCCATTAGGGTGTAGGGGAACCTTCTCCAAAAAGATGGCCTGGATTAGTGCTCAAGTTATACAAACAAAGCTAGATTCAGCAGGCCTGAATCTAGTCTATGCTACAGCAGACAAGGTGCACCAATATCAGAAAAACAGTTCAAATAAGCAGGCACAGTAAGCCTTTGGACATAAATTCCCAGCTCAGAAGGGCAGAAGCTAGCCGCTCCTCCCACATGAGTGCAGACCACAAAACTTCTTAATGTAAAATAACTGGCCTGGAGCCCAAGTGCTTAAACCAGAACTAATACACTTTTAGAATAACAGACACTGATCCTTCAGTCGGCAGTTCCCAACTTAGAAGGATGTAAGCTACCTGTCCTGCCACAACAGTGCAGACCACAAACCTTCTTAATGTAAAAAAAAAACTGGTCTGAAGCCCAAGTGCTTTAACCAAAAGACTTAGAATAACAGTTTCAATTTAATTAGGCTACTACCAAGCAGTAATAAATGCAGCAGAATAAACACAATTGAGTACTTTTAAGAAGAGGCAAAAACAAAATAAGGTAATAAAGTAGGAAGAAACACAAATACAGTAAAAGCAGATAAAGTGCACATTTTTATATATATAACAATAGAAAATGAGCAAACTGATTTAAACAAATTACCCAGTTAACCAGTAAAAACCTCAGAACTGAGCCCTGTTTCAGCAGTCTTCAATCAGACAAGTTCAGGGCCTAAGTGGGTATGCCTTCTCAGATATTCTCTCTGGATGGGCAGGATGAGCTAATGAGACCAGACCAGGATAGAGCTGGGATAGGGCTGAACAAATGGGAATGGTAGGGGTGTCTGAATTCAAAATATGATCTCACTGTACTCGGTTGAGTGAACAAATGAGATGGGCCCAGGAGGAGTGGTCAAACACAAATTTACAGGAGGGGCAGTCAATTCCAAAACCACCAAGATTAATACCACAACAAGAACAAGTGGGTGGGGAAAACTAACTGCAGACACAGAGAGAGCTCACAATTTTCAGTGAGCAATATTCAATGAAACAAAACAGAAAAAATAAAATGCAGTACTATCTTATAACACTGCAAGTTTCTACTTATCCCAGCTTGCAATAAAGTTGATGTAGGTATGTAAAAACTAACCAAACGGCTCAAGTATGCAACTATTCAGCAGAAATAATTTCAGAGATAAGGGACTAAAACTTTAAGGCACAGAGAAACCCTCTAGGCTAAGACTTCTACACCGAATATCAATGAAGTGAGAAGAATAAACCCACTAACTGCAGATATAGAGAGAGCTCACAATTTTCAGTGAACAAATAAATAAGCAGATAAATGCAGTACTATTTTTAACACAGTATTTAATGAAACAATAAAACAGAAAAAATAAAATGCAGTACTATCTTATAACACTGTAAGTTTGTACTTATCTCCGAACAAACCACATGTATTGCTGTTTTATAGGTAAGTACTAGGCAAGCTACCTTTGTGGGCCATTTTAAATGTAGCCAATTTCTCATTTTGCTCAAATTAACCTATCAAATTTGGTTAGAGCGTGTCCTTACCCATGCCATGGTCGATAATTATATACAACCTGTAATGGGATCGGATCATACCGTAGATAATTGAGGGTAACCATGCATGGGATGAAGCATTTAGGAGCTGCCTCTGCCCGTTACTAGTACAGGGGGCAATCCTGCGGTAATCTTTCAGTTTCCTATCCATAGATCTAAGTTACGCTTGAAGATGGACAGGGATGAACTTTGTTTTTTGATGATAGGGAGTCTCCTCCAGAGCAGCAGTATACCTTGCAAGATGTACTTGCAGAAGAGGTTTAAATCCCTAGACCAAGTATTAAAGTTGAAGTGCAATACTGGGTCGGGGAATGCCTTGTATGCCACACACAGGTCACCTCTTACCAAGTATACTGACAGGCCTTTGGGTCTGTCCATGTAGGATATGCTGTTTAGGCCATGCATCTTTTTAGTAAGCTATCTGTGAACATTCCAGTTGTTACATATGTCTGGCAGGTACATGCCAAAGGAGACATTATATTCAGTTTTTGACCTAATGAGAACTGAGTAAAGAGGAACAATGACATCCCTAGATCTAGACTCAATCCCTTTGTTTATAAGCTGTGCAGTTGAGAAGGACTTTTTTACAACGATGGACACATGTTGGGCAAAAGTTAGGTCAGTGTCCACATAAGTTGCCAAATCCTGTACAACTGGGTGAACTCTTAGGGCATATTGATAGTTCCCTGGATAGATGACTTCCCAAAGAACACAATAATGCATTGTTTGGCATTTAGTTTCAGTCCATGATTTTGGCACTAATTATTTATTTGGAACAACCCTTCCTGCAGGATGGCTAAGTCATCTGGGGATTCAATGACTGCACCTAGCTTGCAGTCATCTGCAAATTTAGTAAGCTAGAGGCATTTGGTATTGGCTTTTACTTCAGAAGAGTAGATGCCAAACAGGAGAGGTCAAAGCACAGAACCTTGGGGGACAATACTGGTGACTCGTTTCTTTGTGGAAGTAACTTCCCCTGTTTTGATTTCCTGCATCCAATCTGTGAAACAGTTTGCAATCCAGCAGGTGTCATAAAAGTTTATTCCCAGTTTATTTAGCTATTCTAGTATGCCTGAGTGAGAAATTGTTTAAAACATTTTGGCCAGATTGAGGTACAGTTTTGCCTTTATTCATTGCTTTGATGATTTTTTTTAAAAATCCACCAGACTGAGTAAGCATGGCCTGCCCTTGACAAATCCAAACTGAGATGGGTCCAGTGTTTGGATTTTCTTCATGAGCTGATTGATTGCTTCCATGATAAGTCTTTCCATCACTTTGCCTATGAGGCTGGTCAGTCCTATGGGTCTGTAATTGCCTGCGTCTGTGGAACGTCCTTCCTTATGCAGGGGAATGACTGTAGCTGTTCTCTATTCACTTGGTACACAACATGTATGGAGACTGAGACTGAACGGTGTTATTATGGGTATCTCTAAATCGTGCTTTATGCTAGTTAAGATGCATGCAGGGAAGTTGTCAGGACCCATCAATGTAGTATTTTTAGGTTTTGATAGCATTTTTAGGACTTGGTCTTGTATGATATATTGCCAACTAATAAAGTCAAAAGCTTTCTCAAAGTCTACCACCACAACACCCTTACCAAAGCCAAAAGTTTGGTTGAGAGTATAGAAATTATATGTCTGGCTGATAATGTGCACAGATCCAGTGATGTTATTGTTTTTCTTTAGTACACAAGGCAACCAATATTTAGGTGGGAAATAGTGGGGAGGCTGAATGGGATAAACTGTTTGGCAGCAGACTTAAAGGTCACACTTGTGGCCCAGAACTCAGGTGAGTGAAACAGGCTGAGACAGTCTGTGGTTTGGATTAAGCTGCTGCAAATCAGGTGACCTGATAAATTTGTGTAACAATGAAAAGGGAGAAGCCACATGTGGTGGGTGCTACCTCATGTCTTTGCATGCTGGGTTGCAGTATTTGTTGGCAGTCTGCCTTTGATAAAGATGTGTGACCTTAGGCGTGTATGTGGCTTGAAGAAAATTGATAAAGATGATATAATTTCTTGCCGAGTATTGTGGTTTGGCATGTATGTGATTTGAAAGACTAGCACAAGAAAGAAAGCAAGCAACAAATCCTTTGTGTTTCGAGTTTTTTGGTGATGCCTTTACTCAGCTACTTGGGGAAGGGAAGGCCTGCCTGATAATCAGACTGAGGGTGTTGCAAGAAAAGTGTGCAATTACCGAAACAGGCAGTTCCTTAACAACAAATGTCCTTCATATGATCATTGTTGCAGTATTGCTGCTCTCATATGAGAAGCATCCTGACATGAATACCATATGTTTGGCCATATACCAAAGCTTGGGTCCTTTCCTGTTGCGCTGCCTCACGACCCAGGCACCAGAAAGTGTGATGGCACATAAGGGTGGTATGGGTTTGACGTTCCTCGGAACTTACTTGATGCCAGCCTAAATATAGAGGCTGTCTGTTAACTTTGATTAGACTATTTTATGGTAGCTAAAAGGAGTAAATGTGACTGCAGGGGGCAGATATATAAAGACAGGCATGCTAAGTGTTCAATTTATCCATGTCCTAACCACAACTTTAGGGAATGTTCAGTTTGTAAATCTTTTGTCCTAAAAATATAAGAAGCTTGTTTGCCCCTCTTAAAATACCTAGAAAATCGGAGACTAAAAGAAGTTGCTCAAAAATAGATTGGCTACGGAGTCTTTCCAGTCAGATGTCCTTCGTCAGTCATGTAAGAGGCTTAAGAAATACACGCCTTTGGAAGCTTTGCTTGTCCCATCAGACCAGGACTTCTCTATTGTGGCACTTGAAGAGCACTCATATCGCATTGTTCTAGTTGCTGCTTCCACTGTTTTGACCCCCTTTGGAGGCCGAAAAGATGCATCATAGAATGCACATCCATCATGACCGGCTGCACAGCCAACAAGGCCACGAAGGGAGAATCCAGCCATCATTTCCAAAGGGCTGGAGGGCATATCACAGATCCGTGTCAGAGATTAAGTTTCTGTTTCCCTTATAGATGTACATCACAAGTCTGATCCTCCTTCTGGAGATTCCCAAAAAGAAGCAGCAGCAAAAAACAAACATACCTCTCCTTCTCTTACTTCTGGCTCTGGGGCCACCCAAAAAGAGTGGCTTAATTTCTTGTAAGTCCTTTCTCCCCCTCCTTCCACTCAAGAGGGTCAGAATCTGCATTTGAAGTGGAATCTCTTGCTTATTTTTCACAGATCCATTCTGCCGTAGGTTTTGAATTGGAGGGCAAAGATATGCTTTCGACTGATTCTGTATTAGATTAAATCTCTTTTGGAGGTACGGTTTTAAAAATGATGCATTTTCAGTGGGAAGCTAAACAAGTTTCTCATACCCCTTATGCTTTGAAGTTTTGGAAGATAGCTTTTCATCAGCTGTTTAAACCCTGGGTCTCAACCTTAAGCACCTAAAAATTGATAGGTTTTATAAAGTTCCAGACACAAGTAAGTTCTTATATAAAAATCCTTCTTTGGATCCTTCTGAAGTATCTGTTGTATCTGACAATCCTGCTAAACTTTTACAGTCCTCTAATGCTGTACCAGATGACAAAGACAGCAGAGCTTGTACACCTTCTTTCAGTACTTGTCTATACCTCCACTACAGTTTCTTTCCAGGCCATAAACTGTTAAAACACATTTGAATAGATATCCTTTATGTATCCTACTGCCATCTCGGTTCCTTTCTCCTCATGTTTTCACTCATAAGAGGGTCAGAGATGCTTCTTCTTAAGATGAAGACTCATCTGATATCCATGGCAGGATACACCCCGTATTGCTTTGTGCTACAGCAACAGTGATCTATTTGAGTATCAACTGATCTGATGTTGTCTTTTCCATCTGTTCCTCAATGTATGGGTCTCAAGTCAGACTACCACCACTTCTAAGCTTTGGATCTCATGCTCAGGCTCCTGCCCTTACCCATAATCGCTTTGTAGAGAACGAACTACCTCAGATCTCTTTTGTTGCTATAAGTGATTGATGGGTCTTAGTGCTTAGGAAAGACATTAGTGAAATTTCTTCAAGACGATAACTTTATTTTCCTATTTATGATTAACTCCCTTTTTGATATTGTAGCCCTCCCCTCTACTAGCACTTTGTGTGTATTGTTCCTCTCCCCTTTTGATCTTTTCATTTTTCTGTGCTCTTGCCTCTTGCTTCTGACTTGAGGCTTGAATACAAAAAAAAAAAAAAAAGATTTTTTTCCTTTGGTGTGATTTCTTGAATTTCTCATTTATAAATGGGAATTTTATTGTAAGTGTCAATAACCTTTTCCATGTCCTTAAGGAAGACAGATAAGCTTTCTGGATTTAAAAAGTACATGGCTTATTCATACATGCTTTCAAATTTGGTTGCACACGTGTGCATACTGCTAGAGGCCTTTGCAACTGCGCATCTCCTACTCCATCTGCAAGGCGTTTGTTCAGCAGGCTATAAATGAAAGAATAAACAAGCATATTTTGAAGGGACTCTTTCAGCCTTTTACAGGAGAAAAAAACATTCTGCATCAGGGATGTCTGCTGCTGCTTCTTCCTCTTTTCCTTCTTCATCAAAAGGCTCTATAACAAATCTAAAAAGAGGCAAAAGGATTCAGTCAAAGAAAAATAAATGTCAAAATCTGCTGAGACAAAATCTGTGGATCCAACACCTCATCGGCTCCAGCACCTAAAGTTTCTAGTCCTTCGGAGCCAATGTTCTTTTCGGACCCCATTGTCATTGGATCCCTTAATACTGCACCTAACTGAACTTTGACTCTACAATGGAAAAGATTTGTGAGGAAGTCCAAATTGCTGGAAATGGAGCTGAGAATGGATCAATATTATTTTCAAACACCCAGATAGAAAAACTTTTCCATTTTTTTTTTTCTTGTAAATTTTCCTAGCAGAGAATTTTTGTGATGAGGGCAAAATGTGAATAACTGAAAATGAAAACCTGCACTATCAACCTATCATTGGAATTGGAGAAACTATGCTGTCTGATTGAGGGACTGAATGTTCAGGTGTGGTGACCTCTGGTGGTTGAGAAAGAAGATTTGGGTCTGAGCCCAGCACCCAGGGAAGGTGAACTAGATGGGGTCAGAGGAAGGGAAGCAACACTTTTTGAGGCCAGTAAGGGGTTATGAGGATGACTGTGATCTTCATTGTAAATGCTTTCTGTAAAAGATTTGGAATAAGGGGCTTCAGAGGAAATGCTTAAAGAAGTTACAGTGGCCATGGGTGCAATAGAGCATCCCTGGGTGACTACTCTTCTTGGGAATAAGAGCAAAGAACTTGGGCATTTGGTGTTGTGGAGAGAGACAAAGTGGTCGCAACAAGGTTGGCCCCGATGACTGAAAATTCATTCCTTTGCTAATGGATTGATGGACCACTCATGAGGGAGTAGAATAAACCTGCTCAACCTGTCCACCAGGATATTCGATTTTCACCAGGTTATGCATTACTATTAGAAAGTGGCAAGACGATATCACCCAATGTCACTCTGTTATGGCCTCTCAACATGACAGATAAGATCTGGTTCCTCTCTGTTTGTTGGTGTACCAAACAACTGCCATGTTGTCTATCTGGAGAGAAATCACACCAAAGGGGAGAGAGTGTTGAAAGGCCTGCAGTTTTTAGAGAACTGCTGTCATCTCCAATACATTGAAGTGAAGACTGGCCTTTGTTTGGGACCATGTGCCTTTGGCTTTTTTTTCCTAGCTAATGCCCCTCACCCCATCCTAGGTGGGAAGCATCTGTAATCACTGTGGCATGAGGGGAAGGAATAATGAAAAGGTGCCCTTGTAGAACATGATGAGATTCTAGCCCTCATTGCATGTGTCCTCTGCAAATGTTCATTAGTGACACTCAAAAAGACGTGGGCTGTTTCCTGGTCGACCATTGAGCCATCAGAGCCAACTGAAGTACTCCCATGTAGAATTTGATTAGAGGGACTAGTGTCATATAGGCTGCCATGGAGCCCGGAAGGCCAAGAGTTAGTTTTTCTGGTGGCTTCTGGTGGGATAAGACTTTCTGGGCTTGTTGGTGATGTAACTCTTGTCTGTAGGAGTTTTGCTATTTGATGATTGTGTCAAAAAGTGCTCTGATGAACCATAGTGGCTGAACTGGGTCTAACTTGGATTTTATTAGATTTACTGTAATTCTCCAGTCTATACACAGGCAAGGTCACTGGGAAAGATTTGGTGATTTCTTTTGTCAAATCCCTCTGGAAAACAGTAACATGAGACAAATAATTAATTTCACTGAAAAAATAGATGAGGTGTAAACCCACTTCACAAATCTGCCCAACACATGTGATTCCCCATTTGGTGGATGGATAGAGGACAGGCAAACTTTATCTGAGGTAGCTCACTCATTACACATGGATTATGGGTAGGGAGAGGAGCCTGAGCAGTGGAACCAAAGCTTAGAAGTGGCAGAAGTCAGAACCAAAGTCAGATCCAAAACCTATATATTCAGGAAGGACGGAAACAGACAACACCGATCTGTCATTATGGTGAGTACATAACTTTGTTTATGGTAAGTCTGCATATACCACTCTACTTTCTTCTCTGTTTTCTAGTTGAGGATGCTATATTGCAGTATGTTTCGTGGAACCTTTGGCCACCTTTCCTTCATGAGCATTGCATTGACATGCTATTATATGACTTTACCTGCCTGGGAAAAAGTGCTGCGTAAAGCCACTTAAGCTTAAAAATGTATTTAATCCACTTAATTACATGTTGTATTTTAACATAACTGTGTTGTTTTGTTTTTCTTTCTGTTGCAGAATACTCAAGTAGCCTTCAGTAAAGTGCGTGACGAGAATGCCCAGCTTCGGTCTGAGATCCAGTCCTTGCAAGAGACAGCTGAAAAAGTGCAGGTAATTAATCATTTTGAACCTATTGTTTGAAAGCAGGAATAGTAGTTGTAGAAGTGTCTCTTCTGATAGGAGATCAATGAAATTATTACATGAGAGCTTTCATATTTGTGTTTGTGTAACAGATCAAAATGATGCCAAAGTGTACTAACAGGCATTTCTGCACTACATTTTCAAGGAAAAGTGGCAGTGATAGAACTAAACAAAATGATTTGTTAAACCAGAAGTATCCTGATATCTCAGCCAGATCAGTCCCAAAGATTTTCATCTTCATGTGCCACTTCAGTGTGGAGTCCTTGTATATTATCATAGGTGGTACAGGAACTTGAAAAGGTCACACACCTATGTTTACTAGAGATGACCAAAGTTATTCATTTGGGGTGTGAGTACAGTTATTCATAACATGTTGCTTAAAGTTGTTTACTGAAATGCAGGTATGTGTATAAAAACAATAATTCTACATTTTAAAGGAGTCAGTTATGTAGAAGAAAGTGTTAAGATGGGGACATGAAGGGCCACTTTGCATGTACTGTAATGTACTTTGTAATGGAAGCATGCATGTGTGTGTGTGCTGGTAGAGAGAATAAGCAGAAGAAAAATACATCTCCTTTTCCCTGAGATGCTATTAAGTATGATCATGGCCATGGGGTGAGAATATTGAAACAGCACAAGCAGGTAGAGGAAAATGAGGACAGAAAGGAGTACCACAAATTTGGTGACATCAGAGCAGCAGTGAAAAGTGCTGAAGCACAGGCAGGGGAGTGACTGTCACAGGCAGTGAATAAAAAGAGAGGATGACCCAGATCACGCTGAAGAGGAAGAGCAGTGGGATTATTTCATATGTGAAAGTCCATTGAACAGACGAAGACCTAGAGAAAGCCACATGACTTAAAATGAAATTCTATTTACTTTGTGCTTGAAAGTATGTGGGTCAGTACCCACAATTTGAAATGATCATAACGACAAGGAAACTTCAGTGTCAGACCAATTACTGGGCAGAGAGCAGTAGAGAAATTTATGGAACTCACAGATTGTTTTCCCTGTGAAGTACACTATGTTATTCTTGATGGAGAATGAGTAAAGAGGTGAGTACAAAGAAGCTGTGGAATTAAAGTAGTTGTTGGTGTGCCACTGCATTCTAATTGTTGTCATACTTGAATATAGTGATATAAGTTTGCTCTAGTTTGTTCAAGTTCTGCCGTGAAATCACTTAAGTTATAAGCTTACATTCAGGGCCAATTTTAGTAGTGTGGTGGCACCCAAGGGATTTCTGCTTGGAGGCCCTCATCAGGATTATTTTCCCATCACACCAATGTATAACTTCAGGCATTCTTTTTACATGGTTCATTCATTTTTCTTTTTTGACAAATTCATATCCTCCATACTTAAAACATATTCTTCGAAATCACAAATGACAGACACTGATGGTCTTTTAGCTGTAATGTTGCAAATCAAGGTAGCCAGTCACTGAGAGGACCCACTCACAAGCAACCTTCTAAATTATGAGTAACACACACACAGAAAAGCTGTTAGTTGTGATGTTTTTACATTGTGACCAGACTCTGTAAAATATCAAAGTAGCCAGTCACACATAGATCCACTTATACCACTGTTCTTACCAAAACAATGACAGTTATGCTGGACCTTCATGTCCCAGTAAAGTCTATTTACATTATTCATACTATAGCCTGGCAACAGTCTTCCTAGGTTAAATGTGTAAACCCAGTAGACACAAGTGAAACTGTTCATGAGTATCGCAGTAGCACTGTGTGCGTCAGTGAACTGTGAACATCTTACACATGGGGTAATACAGCCTAGAAGTTTACTCTGAAACAGAAGTGTCCAGGTACTGCTAATTAAAACGCAATTTCTTACATCAAGTACATAATAAAAATTGTCTTTTCTGTATAAATTTCGACCTCTGAGTGTACTCAGGCTGTGAAAAAAGTGCAAGTATTCTATGGTGATTAAAATTCTATGGGCATGTTATATAGTGAAAGGCTGCTTTATTATATTTTGTTTGTATTTGTCTTCTGGGGTAGAGCACTGATTTCCATGGACCTTTTTCAGACTGAGCCTGGAAGTGGTGTCTGGTTAAATGGCTTGCTTCCCAGACAGCCTAATATTTTGTAATCATTAGGAAGAAAAAAAAGCTCAAAGGGAATAAATTAAATGAACAGACATGTTTACTAATGGGGAAAAAGAAGGAAAGACACAAGAGTAAATGTTTAATGCTGCTCTGTTTATATTTCCATATCCAGCATATTAAGTTGTGTTCCTAAGCTAGAGAAAACTTCTGTATTATTTTCTTTAATTCTGTAAATACTGATATTGTAATTTTTATCTCTGTAATGCCATTGGACTCCTTGATCACTGTTAATAATGTTTTTTTTAATCTCTGAAATTCCCAAGTTACTAATGAATTAAAATGGATAGAGTCAGTAGAGTGGCAAAACTGGTACTCTTTCTCCGATTCAGTGAACTTAGGTATACTACATATTGAATCTCTTACCTTTTCCCTATTTGCAAATTGATTTATCCACATTTTAAGATAAGAGAAAATAACTGTTCATTTTCTGTGTAGAGCCAAGATCCACAATATCATGCATGCATTTAAGTCATTGCACCCCAGGTGTCAGTGTGATTATGTCATAGGTTGTGTGGGTGTAAATGACTTAAGACATACCTTACTAGACTGTTATGGATCTCTCTGAATATGCAACAAAGACAGGTATGAGCCTTGAAATGAGCAGCATTCAATCTTCACCAATTTTAATAACTGGCTTTGTTTCTGGTATCGTACCAGGGGGATCAAATATCTGTCAGTATAGGAGGACAGGGTTAACAGACTGTGTTGCTTTGCCTGGGATGGTCTGCACCTGTCCCTCCTTGGATTTCAGATATTGGCTAAAACTCTATTATTTATTTATTTATTGACATGTGTTTACCGGGAAAGTCCAAAAGGGTAATAAGTACCCATTTTCAGCAGAGACCTGGGGATAAACTCTCCAGAGAGTTAAATAGAATCAAATAAAGCTCTAATACAAATGTAAATAAAAAATGCATGTGTGTATATACAGTTTGATAGTGAAAATAGATAGGATACAATAAGGCATGAGGAGGCATCAGTGATGTAAAAATCAAAAGAACTAAAAACAATGATTAAATATGACAGTCAGTATATGCTAAAGTATTTAGAAGTATAGTGTACTATTCTAGGAAATAAAAATGAAAATATACAAGGCCACCTTAAGATTGGGAAGAGGGCAGGTTTCGAAAGGTATAGACAGATATGATGAGAAGATAGGGTAGTAAGAATGTAAAGCATTTGTTAATATAGATTATACAGGTGAGGTACATGGGGAATTTTTTAGAATGAGGACTTAAGTACATAGAGGCTAGATGTAATTCTGATAGAATTTTGGATAGAGTTCTATAGTTTGGTTATGCAGTGTGAATATGAACTTTGCCTCACTTTATCCAAACTTTATCCATCCTCTTAGAGCCTTTTATTAGGCAATGCCAAAATGACAAAACTACCAACATAACAAAAAAAGACTAAAAGCAACTTTAAGGTGTTACTGCTCAATTCTAGTTGCCTAAACAAAAAACTCCACATCCTACGAACCCCCCTCACTATGGAGAATGTAGATATCTGTGCTGTTACAGAAACATAGTTAAAAGCCTTAGAAAGTACTCTGGCAGTGCAAGGTTACAGTGCCTCTGACATATTTAGACTCCTTATCTCCTCAGCTGTGTACCTCTCCCCCTTTTTTCTCTTGGCTACCATAACTGTGAAACTGACTTGTAAATACCTTAGACTACCTACTCTGTCTACTCTATTATGTTTATGACTAAACTATTTTTAACTAAATAACTAGCGGCTAAATTCTTGCACACATTTCTTTCGTACTGTATGTTGCTATGTAGCTATATCCTTAATGACGGTGTTCTTGAAAAGATTCAGTAACTTTATATATAACCTTGGTAACTTTACATTATTAATTGTAAAGTACTATACCTTGCGTATGTGTTAATTATGGAGCTTTCCTTCCTGGGCCTCCGCTGAAAAAGGGCGACAGCTCGGTTGGACTAACTTGGTCAACAAATGTCAAATAATAAATAAAAGCAGCATAGACCAGGACTAAATGTGGAGGTGCCATGATCTACGTTGGCAACAAATATACTTCCAGGGTGGTTCAACAGGATGATGCCATGGAATTCATCCACATACAAGTCACCTTAGATAAGACTCCTTATCATAGCCTAGCTTACTGTAAGTCAGCATTTATGTTACAAGAATCTCACAACTCTTACCTAGGCCTATTAGAAGCACTGACCATCTAACCAATTACCCTATTCATGGGTGACTTTAACTATCCTTCTGTAAACTGGGAAATATTCACTGCCTCAAACTCACAGGCACAATGCTTTCTGGAATTTATTAACATGAACACCATCGACCAGATAGTGCGAGCTCCAACCAGAGGATCAAACATACTGGATCTAGTACTCACCAACATGGGAGAGCGTTGAACCCCTGCCCCCCCCCCCCCCATGTCATGTCCTCACTAGTGAGATCAGATCACAAAGCTGTCTCCGTCAAAATAAAAATCAGTTCTAAAAACCCAATGAAACCTGTAACAATTAGAAACTGTTCTAAGGCAAACTACATCCTGTTAATCATCAATTTGTCAAAATTCAAGGCTACCCATAACCTTGAGATTATAGATACTGATGCAGAATTATTCACAAAAACCCCATACAGACATGTAAATGGCTGCATAGAGACTGCTGTACCTATGAAAAGTAAGCCAAAAACAAACTCCACTGGTGGAATCCTCACCTCAATGAGGTTTATAACAAAAAAAAAGTCATGGCCATAATCAGAAGGAGCAACTTCCATAAAGAAAAGAGCTCTCTTGCTCACTCTCTGACTCAACTAAACAAGAAACTAAGAGAGTTAATTAAGTTTAACAAGGCCAACTACAAGGTCAGGATAGCCTCTTAGTCTAAGGACAATCACAAAGCCTTTTTCAGCTATGTCCAAATCTTTGAAGGTAACACACAGCAGTGTGCTGAACTAGTGGTTAATGGCATCACCTTCACTGATCAGGGGACATAGATAATCTACTGGCTAATAAATTCAGCTCTGACTTCACCCCCTCACTCACCCCTCTGGCTACTCCCTGTGAAATCCCTTCTCTCCCCTTAACTGTTAGCAGAGGTTAGGTTCTGGGTGGCGGTCCCTAAGGCCAAAAACACTTCCTCAGTGGGCCCCAGAGATATCCCTGGTTGCCTCCTAAACAGTATAAAACATGACCTATCAGGACCACTTGAGGCACTGTTCAATTACAAACTCAAAACAGGTTACCTACCAAGCGAATGAAGGATCACAACGGTCATCACTCTTCGTAAAAGCAGACCGTCAGCTGACCCTAGGAACTACAGACCCATCTGTCTGACAAGTCTAATATGCAAAGCCGTAGACTGAATTATAATGGAAATGATCAACAAGGACATTGGCGATCTACAGACAATGGACCCATCTTGGCCTGACTTTGTTAGGAGGAGGTCATGCTTACTTAACCTGTTGATTTCTTTGAGAACAGGGCAATGGGTGAGGATAAAACGGTGCATATCGCACACCTTGACCTGGCCGCCATGACATTTGATACAATACCCTACTCAGGCATTGCTGACAAACTCTCCAAACTAGGCATAAATCCCTACATAACTCCCTGAATTGCTGGCTGCCTCACAGATAAGACCCAAGAAGTCAGGATTGGTGAGACCACCTCCACCAAGAGACCAGTCGCCAGCAGAGTACATCAGGGCTCTGTTCTGGGCCTGCTCCTGTTTGCCATCTACTTCTCAGAAGTCAAGGCTGAAGTCAAAGTCCTTTTCCCTCACCAAGTTCACAGAAGACTGTAAATTAGGAGCTATCATAGATCCCCCCCCCTCCCAATAAAACCAACATGTTGCAGGAGGGTCTAACACAAATGACTGGTGTCAAAGCCATGGTTTAAAACTCAGTCAAGAAATGCATTATAATTCTCTTTGGGAAATTGTCTACCCAAGTTAATTACTCCATTAGTATAACATCTCTAAGAGTCGATCTAGTAGGTAGGGATATGGGAACATATGCAGACAGTAATCTGGCCTTCAACCATCATGTAGCAAAGATAGTAAAAACAAATCTTTCTATGTCATTTAACTTATAGGTAAGGGTATAGCATCAAGGTTCAAGGAAGTTATAGTACCACTCTACTCAGCCCTTATCAGACCCATCACTGAGTACCATGCCCCCTTTGGCATGTACTTAACCAGACACTTGCAACAGTTGGAACGCTCGCAAAGGTTCCTCACCAGGAGAATCCAGGGCATAAATACTCTATCCTACATGGATCTCCTAATCTCTGTACTCCATATCATACAGGCTGCTGAGAGGCAGTCTGTGCCTGGCTTATAGGGCATCCTCAGATCCAGCCTTGATGAGTCTTTTGCACATCAGCAAAACAAACAGCACTAAAAACACTAAATCCAAGGATACAAAATTCACTTGTGACATAAGTAATATACGTTGGAGGAACAGATGCGTGTTTCAAAAGATCCCTGTGCTATGGAATAGGCTTCCTATCCATGTGAAGCAGAGTTCATCCCTGACCCTATTCAAACAAAACCTTGACCACTCGTTGGGAGATTACAAATCCATGCAAATGTAAAAGAAAAAGTAAAATTGGCACCACAGCACTCAATAAAACAAATAAACTTTATTGAATTACTGCTGCTAGTTTAAAAACTTTCACCAGGTAGGCTTTTTCAGGCAAATGGTGAGTCAAGGAGAACAGAGCATTTAAATACACATGTCAGTTAATTAATTAAAGTCATGTGATCAGCAGATTTAAAGTAACATACACTTAAACAGACCTAGTGTAGAGGCATTGGAAAATAGCATACACATAAAGTACATTGGTGCAAAGTAGTTTACATTTAAAAGCCATTTATAATGTCAAAAATGGAAAATACAAACACACTTAAATATTGCTTAAAAGAAGTATTATCTGATTTTATCATGTTTCTCCTTTAAAAGTGGTTTAATGGTAAAATTGTCATTTAAACCATGGGGTTGTTAGGCCTTGATGCACATGATCCATTTATTTTCTAACTGTTCTGTATAGTTTTTAATGTCCCCTTCTCTAACATTTTTGGAATAACTTGTAATATGAAAAAAACTGAATTCATGTGAAATATTAGTATCTTTAACATGCTTATAAAGTGCATTTGTATTTATGTGTTTCAGTATATCAGAAAGATGCTCACAGATCCTGTCCTTAAGTCTTCTATTAGTTTTACTTATATAGAAGGCATTGCATGAATTACAAACTGCCATGTGTGTGTGTGTGTGTGTGTGTGTGTGTGTGTGTGTGTGTGTGTGTGTGTGTGTGTGTGTGTGTATATATATATATATATATATATATATATATATATATATATATATATATTTTTTTTTTTTTTTTTTTTTTCAGTTAGAAGATTCTATATTTAAAAAAAAAAGTTTAAATTAGCTTAATAGTTTGTTATTCTTTGGTCTATAATGTCTAAAGAGAGCTCGAAGGACTCCTCCAAAGAACCCAAGGAGCATAAGCCTTCTGGATTCAAAAAATGTGTAAAGTGTGCTGGAAAGATGCCATTGACAGACGCGCACACTAATTGTGTTTACTATCTCAGTGCCATACATCTGCAAGACCCTTGCACTATTTGTCACGGTTTTAGTAGTAGAGTTCTGCAGGAGCGTAAAACTAAGTTAATCGCCAAAGGTCTTTTCCCTTTCAGCAAGCTTTGGATGAGGGCTCTAAGTCATCTAGAAAGAGGCCAGTGTCCGCTCCAGATTCAGAACTGTGCAAAAAGATTTTAGAACTGAGGGCTCTCTGCTCCAAGTTGCATCACCAACCTCTTCGGCGCCATTAGTGTCAAAGGAGCCGACTGAGGTTTTCACTCCTCAGACCCCCGCTATGGATCCGACGGTGGTGTCACCAGTCTTGAGATCTCCTATATTGGCATCTAGGAGATCTCCCTCTTTGTCCACCCGCTCCTCCAGGAGTCTTTCAGATGATTATGTAGAGCAGGTGGTGAAGAGATTGCTATGTATACCAGAACTGGCTAAATTGCTTTCACCTCTGGGCCCAAAGGCATCGGAGCCGCCTGTCTCCGCTCCACTTTCTTTGATTCCTCCTCCAATTACCCTAGAGTCTTCAGAGCTAGAGGGTATGGATCATATTGTAGTGGAACCGTCGGCCCCGACACCCTTGCCAGCTTCTTCGGTTCTGACTTCAGCTCTGGTGTCTTCGGCTCCATCCGGTGCCTAGAGATCTGGGAGCCGATGCTGTCCGGTTAGCTCCGGGTGTGAGAGTCGGCGTAGTATGTCTTCCGATCCGACTGTCCCTTTTGGTGCTTTGGCTCGGTTGAGCTCGGTGCCTACCTCTGCCTCAGAACTGCCTCCTCCTCCTCAGAGCCGATCTCCAGCATATTCGGTGCGGAGGTCTTCTCTGGAGGGGGTGCTTTTCGAGGTAGCGGAGTAGATGCTGTCACCTCAGACAGCATCGCTCTTGGATCCACTCCCTATTCCTCACCAGGTGCCTGTATCTATCTCTTCTCCACCCCCTCTTAAGCATAGAGATCCAGAGCCCCAGGTGACCACCGCAGGTGGTGCCCCCTCTTCCGGGACTTCTCCTGAGTATCCCTCGAAAGATGTTCCCAGGAAGAGGCTTTGCAAGAGGAAGCACATTGAGTCAGTCACTTTAGATACTGATTTGGATGAATCCGAGGGGTCCCCAAGATCTCCCCCTGAGGATGTCTCCTTTGCAGACATTCTGGGAATCCTGAAACAGAGGGGTGATTAGCAGCCCATCAACTCTTTGGAGGATGATTCTTTACACCTGGAAACTTTCGGATTTCGCCCTTCCACCTCCTGGGTGACTTCTCCATATGACAAGTTATTAGAGGTCATTTCCAGGAAAGCATGGACTTCGCCGGACACTGTGAAGCCTGTTCCGAGAAGGCCAAACATATTTATTACAGCCCCTAAAGAAAAGGAATTTTTAACAAAAGGAGTCCACATAGATGCCATGGTGGTGCCAGTGGCCACAAAGAAGGAACTGTCAGAAACCTCTTCATCTATCCATCCTCCTAATAAAGAGTCTAGGATTATGGATAGATATGGCAAGCGCATGTTCTCATCAGCGACCTTCACCTTGCGGTCACTGAACTATTTATCCCATTTTACTAGACTTCAAAGGGATCTCTTCAAAGAACTAGGAGATACCCTTCAAGGAGCAGTAGCTGCAGGGTCCACAGATAAGGTATCCTCACAGCTAGCCACCCTTACCTCTATCGCGAACTCCTCCATGAGGCTAATCTCCTATGCAGCTGACGGAGCGATTAGAGCAGCGGCATCAGGAATCTCTCTCAGGAGACATTCCTGGATGTGCCTTTGTAACTTTGCTGACTCAAGTCTTCATTTACCAACGCCCCATTTTATGGTTCAGCATTGTTTGGACCTGTGGTAAAAGAGACACTGACCTGGTGCGAGAAGGACAGGAAAACCTTATCTGCCATAGGAGTCCATTTTTCTGCCCCTTCCAGACCTTATCCCAAAGGTCAAAAGGGCAGAAAAATGTGGTTCCGCAAATCCCAAAAAGGTTTCTCGGACACATGTGATGATTCTTCCTCCCGGGACAGAGGGGGAAGTTATAATGGAAGACACGGCCCTCGTGGCAAAGGGGGTCCGCAAAATCAGGGCGACAGGAAGACCTTGTCTGATAGACCCTACCAGCGGTCCTGAAAGGAGACCCACCTGTCCTTCTCTGGAGGCAGTCGGGGGTCGCTTATCATTGTACCCAAACACTTGGCAACAAATTTCCCAAGACAAATGGGTACAAGAGATAATATCCAGAGGTTACCTCATTCCCTTTTCTTCCACCCCTCCAAAACAAAAGTCCTTACCAAACGTTCCTACCCACGCAAAAGGACTTGGCAACTCTAGAGATTCAATAGTTGCTAGACAAAAGAGTAATCCAAGAAGTCCCCGCAGACCAGATCGGGTCCGGAACTTACTCAAGGTTCTTTTTAGTGCCAAAAAAGACAGGGGACTGGAGATCCATCCTAGATTTCAGCAGATTAAACAAATCTGTAAAGAAAAGAAAGTTCCGGATGGTAACCCTGCAGTCGATATTCCCTTTCATAGGGAAAGACAACTGGATGTGCTCTATCGACGTCAAGGACGCTTACTACCATATAAAAATGGACAGGCGATCCAGAAGGTATCCGCACTTCTGGCTGGGAGCCAGCCACTACCAATTTCGAGCCCTGCCCTTTGGTCTCACTACAGCCCCCAGAGTGTTCACCAAATGTATGGCAGTGGTCACGGCTCACCTGGGACATCAGGGATTCTGAGTGTTTCCATATCTGGATGACTGGCTCCTCACCGCTTCCACCAGGCATCTACTATCTCAGGCCAGGGACAAAGCCCTTCTTCTTTGCAACAAGCTGAGCATCACTATAAATCAAGAAAAATCTGCCTTGTTACCGTCGCAACATACTGTCTTCTTAGGAGCAGAGTTAAACTCAGGAGACATTAAGGCAAGACTCACCCCAGATCAAATCCACTCCCTGCATCAACAGGTAAAAATTTTGATTTAGACAAAGAAAGTCCAGGCCAGACAAGTGGTACAGACCCTAGGAACCATGGCTGTTGCCATTCTGCTGGTGCCCTTAGCCCGATTACACATGAGACTCCTACAATGGCTTTTATTCGCACAGTGGTCGATGCAAGATCTCCCTCTTTCACATCTGATATACATCACAGAGTCTTGCAAGAGAGATTTATCTTGGTGGCTTCAGACAGACTAGCTGTATCTAGGTCGTCCCTTTGTGTTTCCCCAATCAAAGGCAGTGTTAACCACGGATGCTTCCCAGATCGGGTGGGGAGGTCATTATCTGGGAAGGGCAGTTCAAGGTTTATGGCTGGACCACGAGAACCATCTGCATATAAACATCCTAGAGATGAGAGCAGTGCTTTATGCGTTGCAGGCACTTCAGGACTCTCTCCCTCTAGGAACAATTGCAATTCAGACAGACAACATGTCGGTGGTGTGGTATATAAACAAACAAGGAGGAACCAAATCTTACCCTCTGTGTCAAGAGGCGTTAAAGGTTTGGCAATGGGCGATTGCTTCTCAGCGCTTTCTAATTGCAACGCACATCCTGGGGAAATCCAGTGTGATATCAGACAGACTCAACCAGACTCTCCTTTTACCTCACGAGTGGTCCCTGAACAGAGAGATTGCGGAGATGATTTTCCGCAGATGGGGCCAGCCTTGCTGTGACCTTTTTGCCACTCCCAAGAATACCAAATGCAACAACTTCTTTGCCCTAATTCCCTCAAAGGGGAAGCCACCCAGGGATGCACTGGTTCACAATTGGCCCTCGGGATTACTCTACGCCTTTCCCCCCTTTCCACTCATTCCAAAGGTGTTACAGAAAGCCAAATGGTCGAGAAGCAAAATGATCCTCATTGCTCCATACTAGCCTCATCAGGTTTGGTTTCCTTTTCTACAAAACCACCTCTTGGAGGAACCTTGGATTCTGGATCCATTTCCAGAATTTCTGACCCACTCTTCGAAAGAGTTCCATCCGTCTATCCACACCCTCAAGTTGACAGCTTGGCTGCTCCAATTCCAGGACTAGCCAGGTGTTATTCTTTCATGCCAGCAGTAAGTCATATCCTAGCTTTTTCCCATAAACCTTCTACTAGGAAATTATACTCTTAACAAATGGAAGCGATTTTCATGTTGGGCAGCTGAACGAAATATCGAACCTCTTACCGCCCCTATTCCAGCAATTTTAAAGTTTCTCTCAAATCTGTTTGAAGACCCCACTGTGGCAGCTACTATTAGGGTACAATTAGCTGCTATCTCCAATTTTCATACAGGTGAAATGGGTGTTCCCATTATGTCTCACAGATTATGTAAGGCCTTTCTCAAAGGCACTTTTCTACTTAGGCCACCGATTAAGGAGCCGATGACACCCTGGGATCTAAATATGGTTCTAAATTCTCTGACTACATCTCCCTATGAACCTGCTTCTACTTGTGATCTGAAATATTTATCATGGAAAACCCTCTTCCTTGTTGCCATTACATCTGCCAGAAGAGTTCCAGAGCTGCAGGCTCTCTCAGTATGTCCACCTTATATTGTATTTCATAAGGACAGGGTATCTCTGAGAACTAATTCCTCCTTCCTCCCAAAGGTTTGTTCGGAAAACAACATAAACCAATCCATGGAATTGCCAGTCTTTTTTCCCAATTACACCAACAAGGCAGAATATAAACTACACCAGCTTGATGTGCACAGACAGTTGCGTTTCTACTTGCAACTTTTTGTCTCCTTTTGTCTCCTTTTCGGATAAGAAGACAGGATTACCAGTCTCAAAGGTGACCTTGTCTAAATGGCTTACGGATTGTATCATCCTTTCATACCAAAAGAATGACATGCAATTACCAGGGAAGATAAAAGGTCACACCACTCGGTCAGTCTCAACTTCATTGCTTTTCAAGTGAGGCTTCCTTTAGATTCAATTTGTGCAGCTGCTACATGGGCGAAACCTCACACCTTTATCACTCATTGCAAAGTGGACTTGGCCTCCTGGAACAGGGCTTCCTTTGGATCCACGGTATTGAGAAGTCTTTTTTCCTAAGCCACCCTAGGGTTTAGGTGGTAGGGACGCTGTCCCAACCAGCAAGAATTATGGCAAGATAGGATTACATAACATCTAAAATTTATGTACTTACCATAACGTTCCATGTTTGTAGTCCATCTCGCCTATATTCTTGCATCCCACCCTCCTTCCCCCTCCCGTTCCTGGAGGATCTGGTGGACAAAATTATCTGCCTGCAGAGATATGATGACTTTCAGCCTCTTCCTTTACTGAATTATAGTGAGTTGTAAATATGTATATATATATTTTTTATGTATATATGTTTATATACATATAGAAGATAAGGTGCTTCTTGCTTGCTTGCAAACAAGATCTGGGGATGTAGCCTGGGGCATCATGGGATAGGGATTAGCCTTGAGCCACTGAAAGCTGTCGAGCTTTAATATTCGGCTGAGTTGGAACCGAGGATCGGCTCCGAACCCAACCTGCAAGAATATAGAGTAGATGGACTACAAACATAGAACGTTACGGTAAGTACATAACTTCAAGCTTTTGTCCATAAATACAAATGCTGTAAAAATTCTGAAGTGTCCTTAACAATCATAGTAGAGAGAGCAAGAGCAGATTTAAACTTATTTTCAAGATGATAGTAAATGGGCTCTGTAATCCATCCTCTAGATGAAACTATAGGCCTTAGAGGAGGATCTGTTAGTGACATGTGAATTTTTGGTATACCATATATTGTAGGTATGATTGGAGTAGATACATGAAAAAATTCTAAGGCATCAAGTGGTAATTCTTTGTTAAGATGCATATTATAAACCATGATATTAACCTGTCTAATAATGCTGTTAACTTAATTCTTATCATTAGCTAAATATTCATTTGTATTCAACATATCATACATTTTTAAATCATAGAATTTTCCATCAAGTATCACAACACCTCCACCTTTATCTGCTGGTTTGATGACAATTTCTGTCTTGGCCAAAAGTGTTTGTATTGCCACATGTTGCTCAGTTGTAAGATTATAAAAATGAAATTTCTGATGGTCAAACAATTAATAAATATCGTTTTCTACTGCTTGCTCAAAAGCTGCTATAATATGATTATTTATTGGTATAAAAGCTTCTTTTAAGTATGTTATTGTCTTCTGAGCGGTAAGACCAAATAATTGCTTTAAATTAATATTCCTAGTATTTATCTATTTTACATTTGCTTTCTGGGAAAGTCCGACTGGACATTGGTCCTTTTTCAGCGAAGGCCTGGGGAAAAAAGCTCCACAAGTAACATTTACACAGACAATACTAGTCTACAGTATGACAATACTAGTCTACAATCAGACTATGTACAGTATAGTACAATTAATGACAAGTAGCATTATTTAACATTTGACATAGACGTCTATAGTAGCCCAATGGTAAAAAAAAATAGTTTCAACATAAAGTAGTAACTAGTCATTAAGTATAGCAAGGGTAAGTTGCTGGTAGGAAGAATTATGAGAGATGTGAGGAGAGCAGAGATATGAGATTGAAGTTGAAAGGCAAAATTACAAAATAGTGAGGTAGGTTGAGTGAAATATGTAATAATGTGTAAATATCATTAAAGTGGGTGGGGATAAAAATAATCCCCTTGTTAAGTAATGCAATGTCATCATCATTTAGTTTGTATTTATATAAGTTAAAAACTATGTCACTTAACTTTTTATTCGGCTCTTGGCCTGCATTCTCTGTTTCCTGTGCCTTTGTGTGCTGTGGCCTCGATTGTTGGAAAGAATACATTTCTCCTTCGGTAAAGGGTATGGTTGATTAAGTTGTAGTGGTACCTCTAAAAGGTCCAATGCAGGTACAATATTTTCATCTACCAGGATTTGTTCTCTTTCCTGTCCACTCATTAGTTTTGTAGTTTGCACTGTGGTAGAGGTATTGGCGATTACATCCTGTTGAAGATTATGCTGAATTGTTTGAGCATTTATGCGTTGTACTTCCTCAAGGAAAGGTTGGTTTGAACAAGGAGATGCATGCTATTTTGTTGATGTATCCAGTGATTAGGAGTGTTGTGAAGCATTTGAAGTATGTTTATGCTGCTTTCTCACTACGCCAGTTTGGTTTGGAGCTATTCTGTGTTAACTGGACCATGTAAACACATGACCTTATAGATGTTACGAAAATCTCTAGTATTTATACGGTTTTTAGTTTCTATTAAGCATTTTTCAAAACCAGTTACATTTTCCATAGTTTAAGCTAATAAAGCTGTGTGACTGTTTCTTTTGATTTGTGGTATGAGTTCATTATAATGTTGTATTAGCTCCGTTTTAAGTTGTGACTCAAGTCAGTTGAAAGAATTGGTTCATTTAACAGCATGTATTGAGTTGGGCAATTTGAACTGATACTTTGCAATTTCTGTAACAATATTGGATATCTATCCCTGTAGTTAGGCATTTTTAGGATGCATAAACTCCTTGGTATTAGTTTATATTTAAGGCATACCTCAAGTGAAAGCCACTGCTGTTGGAGCTTTTGAACCAGCATGTACCTCCTTATTCAAATCAACCTGTTCTTGAGGAAGTACAACACAAATGCTCAAACAATTCAGTGTAACGTTCAACAAGTTGTAATCACCAATACCTCTACTGTAGTGCAAACTACAGAACTAATATTGGTCAGGCAAGAGAACAAATCCTGGTGGATGCAAATATTGTATCTGTATTGGACCCTTTAGAGGAACCACTGCAAATGAATCAACCCTACCCTTTACCGAAGGAGAAACGTATTCTTTTCAACAACCCAGGCCACAGCAGACAGACACATAGAACAGAGAATACAGAGTAGGAGCCAAACAAGAAGTTAAGTAACATTGTTTTTAACTTATCGAAATACAAACTAAATGATGATGAAATTGCATTACTTAACAAGGCGCTTAATTTTATATCAACCCATTTTAATGATATTTCAGACATTATTATAGATATTAGATTATTTACTAGGAATATTAAAACAATTATTTGGTCGAAATAGTTCAGAAGAGATTAACATACTTAAAAGAATCAGTGCTTTATACATATAAATAATCCTGTTATAGCAGCTTTTGAGCAAGCAATAGAAAAGGATATTTATCAATTGTTTGACCATCAGAAATGTCATTTTTATAATCTTACAACTGAGCAATGTGCAACAATACAAATACTTTGTGCTAATACAGAAATTATCAAACCAGCAAATATAGATGGAGGTGTTGTGATACTTGATAGACAATTCTATGATTCAAAAATGTATATGTTGAATACTAATGAATATTTAACCATTGATAAGAATGAAGTTAACAGCATTATTAGACAGGTTAATAGCATGGCTTATGGTATACATCTTAATGAAGAATTGCCACTTGATGCCTTAGAATTTTTTCACATACCTACTCCAGTCATACCTACAATATATGGTATAACAAAAATTTGTAAGTCACTAACAGATCCTCCTCTAAGGTCTATAGTTTCATCTAGAAAATGAATTACAGAACCCATTTCCTATTATTTTGAAAACAAGTTTAAACCTGCTCTTGCTCCCTCTACTACGATTACGGACACTTCAGAATTTGTAGAACATTTGTACTTGTGGACAAAAAAAATGATATTTTACTTACATTTAACTTTCTCACTCCTCTTCCCCTCTCCTGAGTATTTTTCCAAACATTAATGACATGAAGTAGGGAATATACTTTAGAGTCCCCTACAAGTTTAACAAAGTCCAAGAAAGTCCAATATTTCCAGATTTTCGTATTCTATTCCTTTTCATTACCGTCTCCTGAACTTTGTCCCCTGCTTCATTTCTGGTGCACTCTTGATTCTTCTAGTCATCTCCGGTGCTTTTTCCATCTCTTAAGCATTTTTCTGTTGAAACACTGGGAAAGGTTTCATTGGCACAGTCTCTCTGTGGTCTTTATTACCAGAAGAACAAGAAGCAGACTCTCCTTCTGTTTCACAGCTCACTTTTTGTTGCACAAACTTTTGTATTTCTTCCTTAGCATGTACTTAAAATGTTTTTGTTTCTCCAGGAAAATGTTTTAAAGATAGCTGGGAGCAGCAGTTTGAATCTCACGCCTGCTTCTCAACATTCCCTATATAATGGAATAAATTGATTCCTCTTCTGCCTGGTGTACAATGAGTAGTTATTCTCCACAAACACTCTGCTGTCTTCCACTTTTAGTACTTTTTCGTTCTGCCATAGTTTTGTCAGAATCAACTCCTTCTGCTGGTAAGATTACATTTTTACTATTAAAGGTCTAGATTGTTATCTAATAGCCAGATTTAGAGTGTACACAAAATGTGCCCTTGCAATTAACAATTCCTGTTGTGGAATACCAGTCCAGTTGCTTATTTATGCTTTCATGAAATTAATACAGTCTATTCCTTCCAGCTTCTCAGGTACAGCAGAAAATCTCAGGTTTTCTCTATGTGCTGTGTCCTCTAATTCTATTGTCTTTTGAAACATCTCTTCTTGTGCAGTCTCATATTCAGCCAGTGTTTTCTTCATTTCAGTCTCTGAGTTTTGCAGTTTTATCCTCTCATCTGAGTATCTGTTTAAAGCTTCTTCCATTTTTTTTCAGCCTTTTATTGTTGATATACTCCATCAGTGTTTCATTTATTTTAGGTGAGTCTGTATCCAATTGCTTTATGCTTTCCTCAAGGTTACTGGAAGTAATGTCTGGAACTTGCACTTCTTTTTGCTGAACAGCTAGAGTACTTTTCCAGGTCAGTGTTTTTTCATCACCGTTTGTAGCTGATTTTCCTTTAGGTCCTCTTTATTTCTTTTTTCCTGGCATCCAGGCAGTGTACTTACTGGTTAGTTACTGAAATTTACTCAGAAATCCAGGTCCATTGGTTTTCTCTGCTAAGTTTCAGATCTGATGTTGTCAGTCTTCATGTAATCCTTGACTGTGGGCTCGGTTCCAAGCCTCAGAAATGACTCGGCCGTTTACTTCAGCTCGTGCCTTCCAAACTCTTGAGCTAGGCTCTACCCATAATGCTTCTCTGTAAATTACCTCAGATCGTGTTTGCCTCTTCGTGTGTCAGACGTGTCCGACCTCTCTCAAGTTTGGCATTTGTTTTCCAAGTACGTTTTTCCTTCTAAATATCCTTAATTCACTCTTTACACTATTTATACTTCTTCCTAAGCTCATTCCTTTATCTATCCGCTCCTCTCCCTGTCTCCCATGCGTTTGTAATCCTTTCCTCTTTTTTCCTGTAACATTAGGTAGATTCTTCTGTGTACCAATGCTGGTACTCTCTTTTTACCCTTTTAGGTATTCTTGGTTATCCTTTTTCTTTCTAAAAAAAAGACAACCTTTGTTGTCCTCATGTGTGTGTGTGTGTGTGTGTGTGTGTGTGTGTGTGTGTGTGTGTGTGTGTGTGTGTGTGTGTGTGTGTGTGGCTGTGTGTGTGGCTATCTGTCTGTCTGTGAGGGGCTGTATCAGCCTTAAGCCTTTCTTTCCGGCATGACTGATAAATCTGCTTCTCCAACTAAACCTTCTAAGGGCACTTCTGGGTTTAAAAGATGTCAGACGTGTGACAGAAAAATGCCCAATTCAGATGGGCATGTTTTGTGTGTCTAGTTCTTAGGTGCAGTACATTTAAAAGAAAACTGTTCTCTATGTCTTGGCTTCACCACCAGGATCTTAAGTGAGCGAAGAAACAAACTGATATTAAAAGGCTTATTAAAAGATGATTTTGAAGAGGATATTTCTGGGTCTAAGACCAAAGCCAGTTCTTCTTCCTCCTCTTCTAAACAGAAGAAATGGTCACACTTGGTTCTGAGCAGTTCCTTGGAATCACCAAAAAAGATATCAAAACAACCTATGGTGTCGACTTTCCCTTGGTACTGATAGGCAAGACAGACTCTGCACCCACTACTACTATTTCTGAAAAGACGACTACTTTTTCAGCACCAGAAGTTTTCTCAGTACCGGAGCTGACAACATTTCTATTCCAAGGTCTAGGTACTTGTCCTTGGTTGATCCATTTAAGGACCGACTACCTAGTCCTCTTATGGAGTCGAGACCACCTAGGCCTCCCTGTACATCGGCCATTCATTCCACTAATAGCTTCTTGGATTTGGACATCATGAGGCTGGTGGACCAGCTCTTCGCGAGGGGATTACTGTCTTCTTCACTTATCCAGCCAAGTTGGCACCGGGACCTCTCGTACTTCGACATCATCTCATCTTCCTCCTCCAACTCCAGTTGAGTCATTGAAGCCCCTGACACCGACCTTCCTGGCTATGACCGTCTCGGTTCTGGTAAGAGCCTCTTCTCCGAAACTGAGAATTGCCTTGAGCTTCTATGGTTTTTCGGAACTGGAGGTCTCCCGAGGTCAAGACTTCGTCGCCGGCTCCTAGGGGCAGGGTTCGACTTCCTTTTTATTGGAACCTTCTATTCCCCTCAGTACTTTGGCTTTCGTTGGCTCGACCCAGGCTTCTGCTTTAGGGGCCGCTTCCTAGGTGTTGGGTGGGACCATGGTTGCGAAGGAGTCTATTTCAGTTCCAGGCTCCCATCATCAACAGGGAGCCGGCCTTCTGGATAATGGAAAAAGCTTTGTTCTTTGCAGACCCCCAGTCCTTGTCATCCCTGTCGGGCTAAATGCTGTATCCCCTTGACCAGAGCTACCTTCAGCGTCATCCCTGTAACTGAGGGAAAAAAGCCTCAGGAGAGACCCATCTTGGTGGTTTCCTCTCCGGATACTTCTCCAGAACATTCCCCCTAGGAAGTGCCTGCAAAGAACAAGTGCAAGAGGAGTCTTTCATGGAGGATACCGATTATAATAAAGTGGAAAATTCCCCCAGGTCACACCCTGATGATGTTTCCTTCGGGGACATCATGGAAGTCCTTAAACAGAAGTGTGGCTGGTCTTCAGTTCAGCCTTCCTTGGAGGAGGCGGTAAACCTGGAGGCTTTTCGTGCCCAACCCTCTACCTCTTGGATTTCTCTGATGAGCTCATTAAATTGATCGTGCAGTAGGTGTGGAAGATCCCTGACTTCATCGAACTGAACCCCAGGAGGCCTGATCAGATCCTTTCTGCACCCAAGGAAGAACAGCACTGGAGCTAAGGGCATCCCCGGTGGCACCATGGTCATAAAGGCAACCACAAAGAAGGAACTTGCAGAGGAAAGTCCTACTGTCCATTCTCTTAACAAAGAGTCTAGGACCATGGGTAGGTTTGGTAAGCACGTTTATGCTTCATAGATCTTCACTCTCATGTCTTTGAATTACATGGTGCACTTTACCAGGTTGCAGAGAGATCTGATTAAAGAACTGTTAGGTACTCTCACAGGTGCAGTAGCCAAAGGGGTATGAGACAAGGTTACCTCTCAGCTCGCCACCCTCAAATCAGTTTCCAATTCATCCATGAGGCTAATAGCCCATGCAGCCAAAGGGACAACAACAGCAGCAAATTTAGGCATTGCCATTAGGAAATACGCCCAGATGCACTTATGTGACTTTCCTGAACCATTTAAATCTTTGCTCGTCAACACTCCATTTAATGGAACATCTCTGTTTGGACACAAGGTTAAACACATACTGGCCAGATGTGAGAAGGATGGGAAGGCTGTTTATGCCATGGGCTTATGCTTCCCCACTCCTCAAGGGCCCTGTTCTAGGAACCAGAGAAGTGGGAGGCTATGGTTGATAAAGTCCCAGAGGCCTTTCCAGGACTCACTTAGCAAGGACTTCCTCAGGGCAGAGGGGGAAGTAATAATGGAAGATGCCATTGTAGTGGCAGAGGTGGCCCGCAGAATCAGGGGTCCAGTGATTCTTTTTTTATTAACTCCTTCTCTGGTCACTCCTATCAGCGCCCCTGAATAGAGGACCAATTGCCTTCCTCTGAAGGCAGTCGGGGGGCGATTATCCCTGCACCAATCTGCCTGGCTAAAAATTACATCGGACAAATAGGTGGAGGGAATCATCTCCAGAGGCTACATCATTCCCATTTCCTCAAGTCCAAAAATACAAAAAAAGACTCCTGGACATTCCACCCAGTCACAGAAAGCTGCAGTCTTAGAAATTTGAAAACTGCTCGAAAAAAGAGTCATTCAAGAAATCCTACCAGACCAAAGAGGATCCGTGTTTTACTCAAGATTCTGTTTAGTGCCCAAAAGACAGGAGACTGGAGACCCATTTTGAATCTCAGCCCATTCAACAAGGCAGTTCAACAAACCAAATTCCAGATGGTCTTGGTACAGTCAATAGTTCCATTTTTGGAAAAAGATGATTGGATGTGCTGTACAGATCTTCAGGATGCATATTACCATATAGAAATGGACAAATGCTCCAGGAGATTCCTGGACTTCTGTCTGGGAGACAGTCATTTCCAGTTCACAGCACTGCCCTTTGGTCTCGCCAAAGCCCCCAGGATGTTTACCAAATGCATGTCAGTATTAGCAGCTCATCTCAGACTGCAGGGATTTCGAGTTTTTCCTTATCTTGACAACCAGCTCCTTACCGCTACCACCAGACATCAACTAGAACGGGTAAGAGATTACACACTGCATCTTTGCACTTCTTTAGGCATATCAATAAATTACAAAAAGACAAATCTGCAACTTACACAACATCTGGAATTTATCGGAGCTCTGTTAAATACAGTTACAGGACTTGCTTCACTCCCAGTAGAAAGGCTGCAAAAGATCAGATCACAAGTCAACCATATTATTCAAAACAGAAGTATTCCAGCCAGACTAATCCTACAGTCATTAGGCTCAGTTGCCTTAGCCAGATATTTCATGCGAATTCTCCAGTGGCTTCTGGCCTCCCAATGGTCCTTAATAAATCAGCTGTTGTCACATCACATTTTGATCACCAGTCGCTGCAAACAAGACCTGTCGTGGTAGCTCCATTCCAATGAGATACTTTCAGGCTGTCCTTTCATTCTTCCACAGCCCCAAGCTATAGTGACCACGGATGCTTCCCAGATAGGGTGGAGGGGGCATTATCTGGGAAGGGGCAGTCCAAGGCACTTGGTCCCAACTGGAAGCCAGTTTGCACATCACATCAGTGTTCTAGAGTTGAGGGTAGTGGTCTTAGCATTGCCAGCAAGTATTTCAAGATGCTCTTCCCCTAGGAACAGTGGCTATCCAAATGGACAGCATTTTGGTAGTCTGATACATAAACAAATGAGGAACCAAATCTTACCCACTTTGTTGAGAAGCCCGCAGAGTTTGGCAATGGGTGATTTCTTCCAACCGCTTTCTAATGGCAACGCACATTCAGGGAAAGCTCCAGTGTGATAGCGGATAAGTTAAGCAGAACTATTCTAATGCCTCATGAGTGGTCTCTCAATCCTGTGATAACGGAAAAGATCTTCCGTCACTGGGGCCCGCCTTCCTGCGATCTGTTTGTGTCCCCCCTGAACAACAAGTGCAGCAGTTACTTTGCCCTGATCCCCCCTCCGGGGGAGTCACCGAGAGACACTGTTCTCCACAATTAGCTTTCCGGTCTCCTGTACACCTTTCTCCCAACTTCTCAGATATCTCAGTTTCTAAAGAAAGCCTCAGTGCCCCATTCTGGCCTCAACAAGTTTGGTTTCCTTTCATTTGGCCTTACCTACTTCAGAAACCTTGGATTCTGGACCCAGTTCCAGATTTATTATCTCATCCAGAAGGAACGGTTCATCCAAATCTCCAGCATTTCAAGCTCACTGCATGGCTTCTCCAATTCCCATGATTGCCAGGCATTCTTCCCTTTCCTCTCCCATCTGCCAAATCATTGTGGCCCATCCTAAAGCTTCTACTAGAAAACTTTACCAGAGTAAATGGGAAAAATTTGCTAGATGGGCTCTTAATAATGCTCTGACCCTTATACAGTCCCCATGCATAAAGTATTGGATTTTTTAGCTAATATTTATCAAACTGGCTCATCGGCCTCTACCATTAGGGTTCATCTAGCCACAGTATCCAATTTTCATACTGGTCTCGATGGTTATTCACTTATGTCACATAAGCCTTGTAAAGCCTTTTTAAAAGGAATTCTAATGTTAAGTCCCCCCTTTAAAGAGCCTATTTCTCCATGGGGTTTACCCATAGTTCTACAGTCTCTTACTCTTTTCCCTTTTGAACCATTGGCTACATGTGACTTAAAGTTTCTGAGTTGGAAAACTTTATTTTTAGTAGTTATCTGAAATTCATGCCTTGTCCTGCAAACTTCCCTACATAATATTTCACAAAGACAGGGTTTCTCGGGACTGATCCTTCCTTCTTGCCAAAGGTAGTTTCAAAATCCAATATCAGTCAAACATTGCAACTACCGGTCTTTTTCCCTAATTTAGCCAATAAAGGAGAATATTGTTTACATTTATTAGACGTTCATAGACAACTACATTTTTATCTCTACAGAGCTAAGGATTTCAGGAAATCTTGACCAATTATTTATTGCCTTTTCTTCACTTTCCTTAGATAACCCAGTTTCCAAGGTTACCTTATCTAAATGGCTCAGAGACTACATCATGTTTATCTGTCATTCAAAGGGGCTTTACCTTCCATACTTGGTGAAAGCTCACTCAACTAGAGCTATGGCAACTTCTGCAGTTTTTCATGCCAGAGTTTCTTTGGATGACATCTGTGCAGCAGCTACATGGTCTTCTTCTCATACCTTTATCACTCATTACAAATTGGATCAGGACTCTAGGGGATGTGCATCATTCGGTTCGGTGGTGCTTAGGAATATTCTTCCGTGAGACCTCCTAAGATTCAAATAGCTAGGGACTCTGTCCCACAGTCAAGGATCACTTGAAGATTGACAACATCAGATAAAGAAGTTATGTCTTACCATAACGTTCCATCTGTGTTGTCAGTTTTCACTAATCCTTGATCCTTCCCCATCTTCTCCCGGCCTGAGACTCTTAGTGGATTGAATACTCCCAAGACTGGCTTCATAATAGGGACATAGATCTGGTTTCTTCTTTTTATTTACCATCTGTCTGCCACTATCTTAGGCAAACTCGATCTGAGGTAATTTAGAGAGGAGCATTATGGAGAGAGCCTAGCTCGAGATTTTGCAAGGCATGAGTTGAAGTAAACGGCCGAGTCGGTTCCGAGGCTCGGAACTGAGCCCACAGTCAAGGATTAGTTAAGATCGACAACACAGATGGAATGTTATGGTAAGGCATAACTTTTTTTTTCATACTGGGAGAGCCAGAATTAAGCTGCTACTCAATGTGCAGCCATCTTGGAAGTCGATGCTACTTACCTTTTTAGCAAGAAAGGCCTGCGAATTTTCTCCTCTGAATGCTGATTTTCCCTCCTCAGTGCTGACCAGTGAGTAGTCAGAGTGGAAGTATGGGAGGGAGCCAGAGCTTTTGGAAGCTGGTCAGTTGTGTTTTGGGCAACATGGTACCCATATAGCCTAAAGGCTACTGTAGCAGTGAGGAATTTGAACATCTGTTATGATTAAGTACAACTTACACAACTGTATTTTGCTTAACAGCAAGCTTTCAAAACTCATTTATATTATCCAAATACTCCATTATTTTCCCCTTCAGCAATTTGCAGTCACTTCTGTTTATTTCTGTGAGTGTCCCTCTTTTTTTCAATACTTTAACCTTTGTCATCCTACTAAATAACTCCTATCACTTCTTTTACATATATTTCTCTTTATTTCTACCTTGTTTTAAATCTGTTTTCATTTTATCCCACTTGCTAGCTATCCCTTTTGAGCAAACTTCTAGCTTCCCTAACGACTCTTGGATAATTTCCATATTCCATTACTTAAATTCATTTATTGACAGACAAGTAAGAAAGTGCCAGTGTCTCATTTTCACCACCCAGCATCTTTATCTTATTTTTTTGTATGGGTGCATGATCTGAAATAGTTATCAGATGTCTGTGAAACATCTTAATTAAATACACATGCTTCTGTGAAATATAATATCTGATGTTGTCAATTCCTATTCTATCCTCAGTGAATGGGTTCAGATCCGATCTGTCAGATCCAATTTGGCCAGTGCTAAACCTTGCAGCCACCAGATCTCTCAAGCTTCTTCCTTAACCACAATGCACCCTGCCAATTACCTCCGATCTCATTTGCTGCTTCTAGCTAATGGACCAGTTTCTCTTGAGCTGTATTGGATAAGTAAAAGTTTTTTCATAATTCTTTCCATTAAACATTTTTTTCTTTAGCTTTTAGCATTTAATCTTTAGTGTTTGTGGTTTAGGATTTCTGCTGTTTATTCTCCCTTGCCCTTACGACTTTGTAGTATTTCTGACATACCATTGTTGGTATTTTCTTGCCTCCCTTTCCCCTCTGCTATCTTTAGAGTGTTGTAATTCTTTTTTCTTGTATGGCTACTGCTGTCTTGCCACTTCCTTTCTTAGTTGGTACTGCTAGATACTATTGTTAGTATCTCCCTTCCCTTACGACCTGGTCATAGTTATTCATACCTTTGGTGGTATTCCTGTGTTTTTCTTGTTCCATCCTGTTTAAAAAAATAAAAAAGGAGAGTTGCTTACTTTTTTTAGCTTAAGAATTTTCTCTTATTTTTATTGTTGACTTACCAATCTTGGATACACACTTGCTTTGTGTTTACTGTTGTGTCCATTATACTTACAGGAAGATTGCTCGATTTGCCACGGATTTAATCTGTGAGCTTTAACAGAAAGTAAAAATAAGTTGATATTAAAAGGTCTCCTCCCTTCCTCTTTTGGAGAAGCCATATCCCAGTCTCCAAAGTCGAAGCCTTCCACCTTATCAAAATCTTCCTCAGACTCTTCCCGGAAAAGGAGTGCTAAACATCCAGTCTCAACCCCAGATCAGAAAAGATGAAAATTCAGGATCTGACTGGTCCTTTGGATCCTACAACTTCTAAAGCGACTATTACGGATCTGGCACAATCCAAGTCGGATCAGACAAAATCTTCAGATCAGACACAACCTGTGAGACCCCATATTGTCTTCGTACTAGATATTCTCTGTCGGCTGACCCAGTACCTGACAAGCTTCCATCACCTTTTTTGCAGAGGTCAGCATCCTTCTCCATTTACCCTACTCATTCTTCCAGGAGTCTCACAGAAGATGTGGAGAGAGTGGTGAGGAAGATCCTCTTGGCAGATTGGTTTTTCCTTGGCGCCTACCCCTCTGGGCCAGGTTACAAACTTTCCACCATGCCGCCCCTGCAAGTTCCTCTTCTAACACCATCTGTTGTCTTAGAGTTTCAGGATCCCAGTCCAGATCTGAAGATCTCCATATCTTCAGATCCAAATTGGACTTTGAGACCTCCAATCTTTTTTGGATCCAGAGAACGCTCGGAGCCGAAATCTGCCTGCCAGGTCCAGGGTACAGTATTTGACTCTGAAGTTTTCAGAGTCATCTGTGTTCCTCCATGTGGCACTGGACAGTTTGGATCCAGGTTCCTTTTTGGAGGCGATACCAATGGATCAGAGAGAGGGAATGATTCAGAAACCTGGTTTCTTGGATCAGAGCCTCTCTCTGGCTCCTTTGAGCTCTGTCTTTGAGGCTGTGAAGAGAATGTTTGCTGCCTCAGTAGTCCTTACAGAACCTTTCCCCTTGGACTCTATCTATTCCACCATAATGCCTCAGAGCCTGGATCCTCAACATCTCCCTCCACGGAGATTTTCTGTACCAAAACCTCAGAATCTGATGATGTTAATCTTCATTCATTTATGATGGATGGGTTTCGGTTCCATCCTCGGAGATGACTTGGCCGATATAACAAGCTTGCGCCAGCCAAAACCTCTCAAGCTAAGCTTACCCATGTACCCCTCTCCTCATCTCCTCAGATCTCGTTTGCTGAGTTTTTAGATGCGTCAGGCCAGCTCTCAAGCAAAGTGTTTCATTTTTTTCTTATTTTTAGCAAACCTCTTCTAATCCCCCTATTTTTTTATCATTTGGAGTTAGCGATAGTTCCCTTCCTGTGTGAGTGAATTTTTCATTCCTTTTTACCTTGTTGGTATTTCTTTGTACCATCATTGGTACAGGCCCCTCCCTTCCTCCTACCCTTTGGTAAATTTAATACCATCGTTGGTATTTTTCTTTCCCCTCCCTTTACCCTTTGGGTACACTTTTCTACTTTCCATTGTTGGTAAATTAAATTTAAAAAAAAAATGTTCTTTCTTTCCTTTCTGTGTGTGTGTGTGTGTGTGTGTGTGTGTGTGTGTGTGTGCGTGTGTGTGTGAGATACTTAGTTGTGATAGGATATTTTTTCTTCTTGTTTAACTGCTGTTTATTACGGTTTGATTACTGTTTATTGTTGTGAAGTATTTTTCATAATGTCTGACAAAAAGGGCACTACTGGTTTTAAGCAGTGTGATAAATGTGGCAAGAAGATGTCGAACTCTGATGGCCATCTGTCCTGCATCTATTGTCTAGGAGTACTACATTTAAAGGTTCAACCACCGTGTGAGCTCTGTAAGGGCTTTAGTGCCTGCACTTTAGCCGAACGCAAGAACAAATTGATCTTAAAGGGTCTTTTGAAAAACCCTTTCTTGGTGGCTTTATCAGGGGCGGAGGTCTCAGCCCCTCCTTCTAAAGAGACTAAGAAGAGGGTCCAGTCAGTGCCATCGTCTCCTCAGTCCCAAGAATCAAAAAACACTAAGATTCAGGTTCATACTTAACCGAAACATGCCAAAATGACTTCAACACCTACCACGACATCAGAGTCTAAAACTCCATCCACGGTGCCGTCCTTGACTATGGAACCGGCAACCATTGCTATTCCCATGATACAGACCCCTTCTATAGTACCACAGACCCTCTCGGCACTGACGATAGTCTTACGCTTAAAATTGGTCACTTCCCTCCCCTCATCACAACCTTCTGGTCTTCTGGCCACAGTGCTGAAGGTCGAGACACTGGCCAAGACCCAGTAATCTCTGTCAGCCGACCCCTTTGTTGAGCAACAGCTGAGTCCATTCCTTGACCGGCCTGAATCTCCATCGGGTATGTCAACCCGTTCCACCAGGAGACTTTTGGAGCTCAATGTAGTGAGACTTGTGGATCAGCTCTTAGTGCTCAGAGGCATCCCAACTCTATCTAGGACCTCCCTCCCACTTGTAGCCAAGGGTTTTTCTCCACAAACTCCCACCTAATTTCCTCCTTCAACTTCCCTGCAGGTATTGGAGCCATCGATGCAGACATCTATCCTGGTGCCAGCTTCCTTAGTTCCACTGGTAGATCTTACCGTGGTTGCAGAGCCTACCCTGTGGACCACGGCTCAGTCAGAGCCAGTCCTCCCACGAGACCATGACTGGTCTGTTGGCACCCTGACCCCTTGTACGGCATCAATTTTATCTGCGGCGCCATCTATGGTTCTGTTTTCTTTGACAGCTCTGAGTCCTCTTGAGGTGGTGGACTTATTGGAGCAGGGTGTGACTCTGGTTCTGATGTTGTCCTTCTCGGTTCCGGACTCCCATCCCTCTTCGGGTGGGCCTGTCCTCCAGGTTATTGAAAGGGCACTCGCCTCGGCAGGCTCACAGCTGTCCCCTTTGGTGCCGAAATGTCACACATATATGCCCTCTGGTTTGCAGCTGACACAGCGCACTACACTGGAACATCAGGCATGGGAGCAGTAAGATACCCTACCGCAGGGCACGCTCCCTTCAGAGTCCTCTTCAGACATTCTTCCTGAGGAGCCACCCCGTAAGAGATTGTGCAAGAGGAAGCACATTGATTCCCCTGAGGAATCCCTCATGGAAGATACAGATTACAATGAGGGGAGAGGGTCCCCACGGTTGCCCCCTGAAGATGTATCCTTTGGAGGAGATCCTGAAACAGAGGGGTGACTGGAAGCCTACCAACCCTTCCTCTGAGGAATCTGTATTCTTGCAGGCTTTCCCTGCTCAACCCTCTACTTCCTGGGTGATCCCACCTGTGGATGAGTTAGTCAGGCTCATTGTGCAGCGCGCCTGGAAGACCCTTGACACTGTTAAGCCTATCCCCTGGTGACCGGACAAAATACTATCGCCTCCAGAGGATCAGACCCATTGGTCCAAAGGTTTGGCAGTAGATGCTATGGTAGTAGTGGCAGCCACAAGGAAAGAACCCACAGAGGAGAAGTCCAGCTGTCCATCCTCCAAACAGGGAGTTTCGGATGATGAACAGACTAGGGAAGTGAGTTTTTGCTTAAATGACCTTTTCCATGCTTGTTGAACTTTTGCCACATTTTACCCGACTCGAGAGGGACCTGATCACAGAACTCTCAGGATCCTTAACAGGAGCAGTGTCTGATGAGGTATGTGACAATGTTGCTTCACAGCTTGGCACCCTGAAATCTATGTCTAACTCGTCCATGCGGTTGATTGCACATAAAACCAAAGGGGCGACCAGAGCAGCTGGTGCAGGCGTTGTCATGAGACGTCATGCCTTGATGCCCTTGTGCAATTTTGCAGACCCTTTCAAGTCTTCCTTTGTCAATGCTCCCATTGATGCTTCCTCTCTTTTCAGTCCAAAAGTTAAAGACACGCTAGCCAGGTGTGAGAAGGATGACAAGACCCTATTTGCTTTGGACGTATGTTTTTCACTCCCCAACGATCGTACTCTAGGAATCAAAGGGTTGGAAAGATGTGGTTCAAGAAATCCCAAGGGCCTTTCCATGACAGATGTGGTGATTTTTCCCCCGGGTCAGAGGGGGGAACTCATCAGAAAGACACCCCCCCCCCGAGGCAGAGAGGGGGGTCTGCGTAACCAGTAACCAGGGATCCAGAGCTTCCTTTTCTGGACAGTCCTCCCAGTGCTCCTGAAGAGCTGCTCGATTGCTTACCTCTGGAAGCAGTTGGAGGACGATTCTCTCTAAACCACTTAGCCTGGCATTCCATAACAACAGATTCTTGGATGTAGACGATAATCACCAGAGGTTATCACATTCCCTTCAATCTGTACCTGAGGCCGCAAAAGTGAATCCCCAACATTACACCCAGTCAGAGGGATACAGCAGTGCAAAAAATTCGAAAGCTGCTCCAAAAAAGAGTCATCCAGACAGTCCCACCAGACTAGACAGAATCCATTTTATACTCAAGGTTCTTTTAGTGCCAAAAATGACTGGGGACTGGAGGCCAATTTTGGACCTCAGCATCCTAAACAAGTTCGTCAAACAGACAAAATTTCAGATGGTCACAGTTCAGTCTATCCTTCCATTTCTGGAAAAAGATGACTGGATGTGCTTGATAGATCTTCAGGATGCGTATTACCACATAAAACTGGACAAGCTCCACAGAAGTTATCTCCGCTTCTGTCTGGAAGCCAATCACTACCATTTTCGAGCGCTGCCCTTTGGTCTCTCTACAGCCCCCAGAGTGTTCACTAAATGTATGGCAGTAGTAACAGCTCACTTGAGACTGCAAGGATTCCGAGTGTTTCCATATCTGGACGATTGGCTCCTTACTGCCCCCACCAAGCATGCACTGCTTCTCGCCTTGCACTACACTCTTCACTACTCTTAGGGATCTTAATAAATGAAGAGAAGTCAAAACTAGCACCCACTCAAAGTCTAGAATTCATAGGAGCAACACTCGACACAAGGTCTTGCCTGGTCGCCCTCCCTCTTCACAGGCTTCAGAGACTAAAATCTAAACTCCGAATGATACTCCCTCAGGACAAAGTCCCAGCTCGTTCAGTCCTGCAACTGCTGGGTTCAATGACAGCAACGATTACTATAGTTCCCCTAGCAAGACTCCATATGAGATTACTATAATGGCTCCTAGCATCACAGTGGTCCCTATTAACACATCCCATGTCCTTCCCAATCTGCACAACAAACCGCTCCAAGCAAGATCTGAATTGGTGGATGAAACCAGAATTGGAATTATGGAGTCATCCCTTCTCTCCCTCTCAGCCCAAGGCCTTAGTGACCACGGACACATCCCTGATGGGGTGGAGGTCGATTTTCAGGGAAAGACGGTCCAAGGCATTTGGTCTCCCTTAGAGGCCAGTTTGTATATCAGTGTCTTAGAACTGATGTTAGTGCTGCTGGTGTTGCAAGCATTCCATTCTGCTGTCCCGTCTGGGGCAATTACTATCCAGTTGCACAACATGTTGGTCATCTGGTATATCAACAAACAGGTGGGAAACATATCCTACACATTCATCAACCATGAGAGTTTGGCAGTGGGCAATAGCTTCCAACTGCTTTCTGGTTGCAATGCACATTCCCAGGAAGTTCAAGGTGATTGCGGACAAGTTGAGCAGATGCATTCTCCTGCCTCACAAGTGGTCCCTCAATCCAGAAGTAGTGACGGAGATTTTGTGTCGCTGGGGTCAGCCTTGCTGCGATCTGTTCGCATCTCTCCTCAACCACAAATGCAGCAGCTACTTTGCCCTAATCCCTCCTCAGGGGGAGTCCCTGAGGGATGCTCTAGTACAAGATTGGCCCTAGGGACTGCTTTATGCCTTTTCTCCCTTTCCTCTGATTTCACAATTTCTAAAGAGAGCACTTTGGTTTAGATGCAAAGTAATCCTCATTGCACCCTATTGGGCCCAACAAGTCTGGTTCCCCTTCCTTTGGCCTCCCCTGGTTCACTGACCGTGGACTTTGGATCCAACTCCAGGATTACTGTAGCATCCCTAGGCGTTAATCCACCCAAACATATCGAGCCTCAACTGACAGCTTGGTACCTCCACTTCCAGTAATTGCCAGGCATAAAAACCTCTCTTCCTCTGTATGAAAAATACTTCTGGCTTCCCATAAACCATCCACCAGAAAAATGTATTATAGTAAATGGAACAGATTTGTTTTTTGGTCTCGAGAAAAAGGACTGGACCCTTTCTCTGCTCCGATTAATTCAGTGTTGGAGTATTTATCAACCTTACTCCATTTAGGAGCATCGGCTTCTACAATTCGGGTCCATTTAGCAGCTATCTCAAATTTCCATAACTGTGTCCAAGATTCCTCTTTAATGTCTTACCGTCTCTGTAAAACTTTCTTGAAAGAAGTCATACATATAAAACTGCCCTTTGCAGAGCTCATTGAACCTTGGAATTTGACACTAGTCCTACAAACTTTGACTTGTCATACCTTTGAGCCTGCTGCCACTTGTGATATAAAATTCTTGCCTTGAAAGACTGTATTTTTGGTAGCCATTACCTCGGCGAGAAGAATTTCTGAATTACAGGCCTTGTGTGACAAATGTCCTTACATAGTTTTCCACAAAGAGAGAGTATCTCTTTGGACTAACCCCTCCTTTCTAGCCAAGGTTGTCTCAGAGTTAAATATTAATCAATCCATTGACCTGTTAGTTTTCTTCCCACATTTTTCTAATAAGGGAGAATATTGTTTGCATTTGTTGGATGTAAATAGACAATTACGGTTCTACTTAGGACTAAATCTTTCCAAAAATCTGATCAATTATTCCTGTCTTTTTCAGGTCCCAAGTTGGGAAAATCAGTTTCTAAACTCATATTGGCAAAATGGCTGAGAGACTGCATCTCCTTTGTCTATCAACAGAACAAAATGTGTTCAACAACTAAAATCAAGGTGCATTCAACCAGATCAGTGGCTACTTCGGTAGCCTTTCATTCCAGAGCTTCTATGGATGACATTTGCGTAGCAGCCACTTGGGTTACCCCTCATACCTTTATCACTCATTACAAATGGAATTGGTCTCCAGGGGGAGAGCATTCTTTGGCTCAGTGGTGCTCAGGAATATCCTTCCATAGGGCCTCCCAGGACATAAAGTAGATAGGGACTCTGTCCCATCTGTCATGAATGAATGAAGATTAACAACATCAGATAAAGAAGTTATGTTCTTACCATAGCATTCCATCCGTGTTGTTTATATTCATTCATTCATGACATCCCACTCTCCTACCCCTTCTGAAAGACTCCTGGAGGTTTGGATTTGGTCCTGGTTATATGAAAGGGCATTTGCTCAGACAAATCCTCTGTTTTTTTTTCCTTATGGGCAAACTTGATCTGAGGAGATGAGGAGAAGGGGCACTATGGATAATATTAGCTCAAGAGTTTTTGGCTGGCGCAAGCTTGTTATATCAGCCGAATTGGCTTCTGAGGATGGAACTGAAACCGATCTGTCATGAATGAATGAAGATCAACAACACAGATGAAATGTTATGGTAAGAACATGACTTCTTTTTCCCTCCCAGGGAATTTTGATTTCCCCTTCCGAAACTTCCCCAAAACATCCCACTGAAGAAGTACCCAGGAAAAGGACGTGAAAGAGGAAGCACATAGACTCCCCGCAGGAATCCTTCACTGAAGGCACAGATTTTGAAGAAGGTGAAGGTTCCCACAGTCACCTCTTGAAGATGGTCCTTTTGGGGACATCCTAGAAATCCTAATACAGAGAGGTGGCTGGACATCCTCCTACCCTACGCTGGAGGAATCTGTTCTGCTATAAGCTTTTGGTACAGGACCATTTACTTCCTGGGTGACTCGGCCCGCCGACAAGCTTGTGAACATGATCTCTAGGCAGGCATGGAAGGAGCCTGACTGCATATAACCCATACCTCAGAGACTGGACAGGATAATGGCACCACCTGCGGACAGACAGTTTTGGGGGATAATGGTTCCAGTTGATTCCATGGTCGTTGCTGTGGCCATAAAGAAGGAACTAGCCAACAAGAGTTCCACTGTCCATCCCTCCAGCAAGGAGATGTGGACATTGGACAGACTAGGGAAGCATATCTTTGCTTCAGCGATCTTTGCCTTTTAGTCACTGAACTATCTGGCACATTCTGTTACACTTCAGAGAGATTTGACCAAGGAATTATCAAATACTCTCCAGGAACTGTCTCTGGAGGGGTTAAAAATTCAGTAATTTCTCAGCTGGCAACCCTACAGGCAATATCCAGTAGTTCCAGGAGGTTAGTTTCCAACATAGCAGAAGGAACCTCTAGAGCTGTGGGTTGAGGCATTTCCATGAGGTGGCATGCCTGGATACACTTGTACAATTTTGTGGAGCCATTTAAGTCCAATTTTGTCAATGCTTCCTTTGATGGAACTACCCTTTTTGGCCATAAAGTGAAAGAAACACTGCCCAGGTGCGAGAAAGATGGAAAGACTTTGTCTGGCTTGGGCATACGCCCCCCCCCCCCCACGAAAATTCTTCTCCAGGAAACAAAGGAGTGGCTAGAAAATGTGGTTCAACAAGTCCCAAGGTCCGCTCCATGACACACGTGGAGGACGTGCCCTCAGTGGCAGAGGGTGGAACTCCAATGGACGTTTTCCTCTTGTGGCAGAGGTGGCCCACAAAGCCAGAGTTCATGAGAATCTTTCTTTGATAAACCCTACCAGCGCTCCTGAACGGAGGCCCGACTGACCACCTCTTGAGACAGTCGGGGGACAGTTGTCCCTGCACCAGAGAGCCTGGCTAGAATTAACAAAAGATACTTGGGTGCAGAGGATTATACCCAAAGTTTATATAATACCATTTTCCCTACCACCTCCAATTCCCAGAAAAATATCCAATGTTCCACCTAGTCAGAGGGCGCAAACAGCAATTCAGATTCGAAAACTGATAGAAAACGAGTCATCCCAGAGGCCCCACCAGACCAGATAGGATCCGGAATTTAATCAAGGTTCTTTTTAATGTTAAAAAGACAGGGGACTGGAGACCAATTTTGGATCTCACAAATCTAAACAGATCTGTTCACCGAACAAAGTATCAGTTGGTCATGGTTCAGTCCATTTTCCCTTTTCTGGGCAAGGATGACTGGATGTGCTTAATACATCTTCAGGATGTCTATTATCACATAAAGATGAATAAGCGATCCAGAAAGTACCTATGCTTCCAGCTGGAAGCCAGTCACTACCATTTCAGATTACTGACCTTTGGACTCACTGCAGCACCCAGGGTGTTTAACAAATGCATGGCAGTAGCAGCAGTGTACCTCAGACTGCAGGGATTCCAGGTGTTTCCTTGCCTGGACAGCTGGCTTATTACTGCTCTGACCAGGCATAAACTCATACATTCAAGTGACCAAGTTCTCCGCACCTGTTCTCTCCTAGGAATAAGGAATGTTCCCCTCTACTCATCACATATTTGACCCATTATAGAGTACAATGCCCCTTTTGGAATGTACCTCACAAGACATCTGCAGCAGCTGGAAAGGCCACAGAAGTACCTCACAAAGAGGATTACTGGCCTCAAACAAATGCCCTACACTGATCGCCTCAAACAAACTCCAGCTTTACTCTGTAGCATATTGCCTACTCCGAGGTGATCTCTGCCTAACATATAAAGCTATGTCAAACCCAGAGCTGTTGGACATGCTACACCTAAAGAAATCCCAATCCCTTCAAGCTACATGCTCTAGGGACCTAAACCTTGCCACCACAATAAACAGGACACGCTGGAGGGATAGATTCCTGTCCCAGAGACTTCCTATACTCTGAAACAAGCTACCCATCTACGTCAAGCAAAGTTCTTCATTAGCACTCTTCAAGAAAAATCTTGATGAGTGGATGGGAAATAGGAAATACACCCCGGGGATCATAGGTTCATAGGTAGGTACTAGGCTATTGGCACTAGGGCCTATACAAGCCTAGCCAAAAAGGTACCCTGGCTTTCGCCACCCAAGAAAATTATTTTCCTGTGCCCCTGTCAAGCAGAACCACAGAAGTGATCCCTGCAGTGAATTTCCTATTACCCATCCAATCATCAAGATTTTTTTGAAGAGTGTTAATGAGGAGCTCTGTTTGACATAGATAGGTAGTCTGTTCCAGAGTATGAGAAGTCTCTGGGACAGGAATCTACCCCTCCAGCATATTCTGTTTATTGTGGTGACAAGGTTTAAGTCCCTAGAGCATGTAGCTTGGCGGGATTGGGATTTCTTTAAGTGGAGCATGTCCAACAGCTCTGGGTTTGACATAGCTTTGTATGTTAGGCAGAGATCGCCTCTGAGTAGGTGATATGTGACGGAGTAAAGCTGGAGTTTTTTGAGACGGTCTGCGTAAGGCATCTGTTTGAGGCCAGTAATCCTCTTTGTGAGGTATTTTTGCGGCCTTTCCCGTTGTTGTAGATGTCTTGTGAGGTACATACCAAAAGGGACGTTGTACTCTATAATGGGTCTAATGAGTGATGAATAGAGGGGAACAATGACCTCTTTTTTTCTGGATGAGAAACCTTTTTTGATGAGGTGTGCCACGTAGAAGGATTTCCTGACCACTGTGGCGATGTGATTATCAAAGGAGAGACTACTGTCCACCTGTGTCCCAAGATCTCTTATCACACTTTCGGTGTTATGTAGACTACCGCCTATGCAGTAGTTCATGGGTACAGAGTTTTTACCAAAGGGGATGACAATGCACTTTTTGGCATGGAGCTTGAGACCATGTCTTTGACACCAGGCATCTGTCTCAGTGAGGCCCTTTTGTAGGATGTCCACATCGTTAGGAGTTTCGATTATGGCTCCTAGTTTGCAGTCATCTGCGAATTTAGTTAGCCAAAGACCTTCTGTGTTAGCCTGTACTTCAGAGAAGTAGATTCCAAACAGGAGAGGACCCAGGACTGAACCCTGTGGTACTCCACTTGTAACTGGTCTGAAGTCTGATTTGGAGTCTGCTACTTTCACTGTGTTCTGTCAGTAAGCCAGTTGGCAACCCATCTTGTGGCATAGGGATTTATACCTAGTTTAGTGAGTTTATCTATAATTCCAGAGTGGGGGATGGTGTTGAACGCCTTGGCGAGATCTAGATAGGCTGTGTGAACCACCTTACCCTCATCTATGGCTTTGTTGACCACTTTAAAGAAGTCTATCAGGTTTAGGAGACATGCTCTGCCTTTTACAAACCCAAACTGTGTGGGGTCCAGAGTTTGGAGATCTCCAATGTCTTTGTTTATGAGTTCCATGGCCTTGCAGACGAGGCTCGTCGGGCTAATGGGGCGGTAGTTCCCGGGGTCTGTTGTGCCCCCCACTTTGTGGAGTGGGATAACTGTCATGGTGCGCCATTCAATGGGCACAGAGCCTGAGGTGAGGCTATGATTGAACATGGTACTTAGGTAGGGTGCCAGTTCATTCTGTAGTTCATGTAGAAGGCAGCCTGGGATGTTGTCAGGTCCCATGGATGCTGTGTTCTTGGCTTTGGAGAGTGAGGTTTTTACCTGTGCAGCCGTGATTACAGGAACTTTGCATTCTTCCGGTATAAAGATGGGCCCTTTAGGGGGTGAGAGGGGGGTAAAGTTAGCACTGAACCTATCCGCCAGGATGTTGGCAATATCAGTTGGTTCTGTATATTTAGTGTCATTGTGCTGTAACTCAGAGCAGATCTGAGTGTTGCCATTGAGATTTTTGACATGGCTATAGAATGCTTTGTGGTTGTCTTTAGAATCAGTGGCAATTTTGTTTTCATAACTAGCTTTGGAGGATTTTATGAGGGATCTCAGCTTCTTACTGAGGCTGACCTTGTTTATGGCAGAAGACCACCAGATTGGCTTCCTTTTTTTGGAGGATAGCATCTTGGTTCTGTTAGGGATAGCACGATCCATGCACTCGTGTAAATGCTTATAAAGTGCATTTGTGTAGGATTCAGCAGTCGTACCTCTATTGTCCATCTGCATGGGTGTCGTGAAGTTTGCCACTTCTGTCTTAAGCGTGAAGTTGGCTTTGGAGAAAATTTTTACAGTTGTTTTCCTAATGGGGGTGGGAGCGGGATGTGGATGTCTAGGGTGATTAGCTTGTGGTCGAATCTGACCAACGAGGAGCTGACCTCTGGTGTGGAACACCGGTCACCCATGTTGGTGATGACCAGGTCTAGGATATTGCTGCCTCTGGTGGGGGTGTGGATAAGTTGATCCAAGGCGTTGGAATTGATGATTTCCAGAAAACGTTGAGCAAAAGAGTTGGTACATGAGTAGTTTTCCCAGTTAATGATAGGGTAGTTGAAATCACCCATTATTAGAGTGTTGGGTTGTACCTTAATATTTTCCAGTGTATCAAGAAAAGAGGAGTGTGAATCTTAGGACATGGTGGGGGGTCTGTAGCAAGTTACAATCTGGATTGCGGTTTTGCCCAGAGTTAGTTGAACTTGGATAATCTCGGATGCATTATGCTGAGCAGCTAGCTTGGAGGTGTGGATATCCTTAATGAATATGGACTCGCCTCCACCTTTAGTGTTTCGGTCTGGGTTTGGTGGCCGAAAGGTGTGGTATGAATTATAGCCTGGTAGTGCAGGGGTTCTCTCTGGACCTTTGAACCCAGGTCTCTGTCACTGCACAGATGTCACTGTTCTGCATTTTAAGGAGTGCCTCGAGTGAGTGCATTTTGAGGTTTAGACTTCTAGCATTGAGTAGCATTACCGTCAGATTTTGCTTGCTTGTACCTGTTATGGTGGTGAAGTTGTCATTTGTACCTTGCCTAAAAAAGGCACTATAGGGGTGGCAAGAGCCTTTGCCAGTATCCGGAATCCCAAGGGTGACAGGTGCTGGCCATCTCTGGCAAAGCAGCGTGGTCTGTCGATCATGTCATCCCAGGCAGACAGATACTGGATTCCCTTAGAATGACACCAGAAGCTTAGCCAGTTGTTAAAGTTAATCATTTTGTCCTTGTACTGTGGTGTAATTCTGGGTGATGGCAGGATGCTACTCAGGGCTAGAGTCATACCGGACTGGGCTACAAGATCAGAGAGCTCCTCCATGTCTCTTTTCATGTAGTCCAGGGAGGTACATCTCAGGTCATTCACACCAACATAGACAATGACAGAGTCATATTTGTACTTCTTGTGGAGTGACCTGAGTGCGTGCGTTATGTGGCGGATCCTGGCACCTGACAGGCAGCTGACAGTAACTTTTTCCTTGTTTAGCCTGGTGAGTGGAACATCAGTGTGCCTGACTATAGATTCACCTATGACTAGAGTGTTGGGTACGTTATGCCTTATGGGCTGTAGTTGAGTGGCACACTGAGTATGTGGGCTGTCATTTGAGTTGTGTTGGGGGGGTGGAGGTTGCTTGCATTTCTGCTTTGGAGGTCTCTGTTGTTTGGGCAGATTTGTACTGAGAGCCTCCACGAATGTAGGTGTGTGTTTTGTGCTTCTGTGTGTGTGTTTTGGTGGTGTAGGTTTTGAGGAACTATGTGATGAGTGTGGTGCAGTGCAAGTGTTTACCTTCTCCTCTTGACTGTCTAGGCCAGTCTTTGGTGAAGAGAGCTTTGCTTCCAGTTTGGCTATATAAGTGCATCTCTCACAGGTCGTAGTGTTGGGTGGTAGGAGGAGAGGGTTGTCTGTGTACATGAGGCAATTGCTGCATTGTCCCAGGATGCCCAGATTCATCAGATAGAGAAGAGAAAACACCGGGAGCTGACCTTTAGACATGCCTGAATAGGTGTTTATTTATTAAGTACTAAAAACTGTTTTCTTCTAGACAAGTGAGGAAAGTTGAGTGCTGTAGTAATTTGTAACTTATTTAGTGCTTACAATGAGTTCTGAACAAGTGCTGAGATCAAAGAAACAGATTAGTGCTAAAACTAAAAAGCTGGCTAGTTGCAAGGGAAATTTTGAAGAACAGACTTTTTGGGGCCAGGAATAGTTTAACCCAAGTTAAGTTGGGGGGGGGGGGCTTAAGAGCTCACAAACAGTCCTGGACGCAGCAAATCCGTATCTGACCTGCCACAGGAAAGGAGAGGAAACACTTCTGTGTCTCTGCTTGACAGTGGCACAGGAAAATAACTTTCTTGGGTGGTGTAAGCTATGGTACTGTGCTGGCTAGGCTTACGTAAGCCCTTGGGCCGATAGCCTAATACCTACCTATGAAATACAGCAAATCACCAACTCTAACACTGCAATTTATTGGAGCACTGCTCAGCACAAAGACTGCCATTGCTTCCCTTCCACCACACAGTTCTAACTATAAAATCACAGGTCAAGAAGGTTGTAGACAACACATCAATCTCAGCCCCCCCAGTTCTCCAAACTTTGGGCCTCATGGCAGCAGCGATAACCTTAGTTCCACTAGCTAGATTTTACATGCTGATCCTACAGTGGATGTTGGCTACTCAGTGGTCACTCTTCAATCAGTCAGTGTTGTATCAGATGAAAATTACCAACACTTGCAGAAGAGATATCTTTTGGTGGATCAAATCCAATCAAATGCTCCATGGCTGTCATTTCATTCTCCAACAGTCCAAGGCCATAGTGACCATAGATGCTTCCCAGATGGGGGGGGGGGCATTATCTGGGGAAGACCGTCCATGGTACTTGGTCCCCCCAAAATGCCAATTTGCATATAAATGTCCTAGTGATGAGTGCAGTGCTCTTGGCATTGCGAGCATTTCAAGATGTTTTTCCCTCTGGGACAATTGTGATTCAGATGGACAACATGTAATTTGTCTGATTCATCAACTACCAGGGGGAAACCAAATCTTACCCATTATGTTGAGAATCACTCAGGGTCTGACACTGGGCATTTTCTTCTGACACACATTTTGGGGAGATCCAGCATGAAAGTGGACAAACTGAGCAGGTGTATACTACTTCCACATGAGTGGTCCCTCAACGAGAAAGTGGCGGACAAAATTTTCCATCAGTGAGGCCAGCCATGCTGTGATGTTTTTGCCTCTCCCCTAAACAACAAGTGCAGCAACTACTTTGCCCCTGTGGGAGAATCAAGGCAGTCACAGAGGGATGCTCTACTTCACTATTGGCCTGTCAGTCTTCTTTGTCTTCCTACCAACCCCCTTTATTCCAGAATTTCTGCAGAAAGTTGCCAGGTCGAAGAGCACCATGATCCTCCTTGCCCCCCTATTGGCCTTGACAAATTTGGTTTCCCTTCCTCAACCACCATGGAACCTAGATTTGACTCCAGACCTCCAGTCTCATCCGATGGGCATGTCACACCCAGATATACCAAACCTCAAGCTGACTGCTTGGCTTCAATTCCCTTAGTAGCCAGACAAGCTGTGCTATCATCACCTATCTGACATATAATTCTGTCTTCTCATAAATCCTTGACAAGGAAAGCATATTCAAGTAAATGTAAAAGGATTGCCATTTTGGCTTAGCAGCATAAACCTGACCCCTTTTCAGCCTCCATTAATCACATTTTAGATTTCCTTGCTACCCTTTTTCAAAATGGAGCTAGTACCTCAAACATTAGGGTATAACTAGCAGCAATTTCAAATTACCATACAGGATTGAATTGCACACCCACAGCTTCTCGCACATTGAGCAAGGCCTTCTGAAAAGGGACACACTCCTTCTAAAGCCTCATTTTAAAGGCCCTACACCTCCATGGGATGTAAATATGATGCTTCATTCTCTCGCACACCCTCCCTTTGAACCAGCAGCTACATGTGACCTTAAATATCTTTCATGGAGGACTATTTTCTTGGTTCCCATTACTTCCGTAAGAAGAATTTCTGAGATCCAAGTAGTATCTTCTAAACCTCTTTACTTGGTTTTCTGTAAAGATAGTGACCTTACGTACCAAACCATCCTTTCTTCCAAAGGTGGTGTCAGAATCCAACATCAATAGTTCTATCAATTTGCCATTGTTTTTTTCCTAAGTTTACCAACAATTAGAATATATCTTACATTTACTGGATGTTCACTGACAATTGCGATTCTATCTGCATAGAACAGAAGAAATTAGAAAAGCAGACCAACTGTTTGTTTCCTCCTCTGGATCAAAATTGGGGAAATCAGTTTCTAAAGTTACTCTACCAAAGTGGTATAACAAATTGCATCTTCTTTGTCTGTGTTAAATTGGGCATTTCTCTTATACACCCATTAAAAGCACACTCCACTAGATCTGTGGCTACTTCCAAGGTTTTCCAGTCTAGGATGTCTATGGATGATACTTGTGCAGCAGCAACTTGGGCTACTCCTCATACCTTTATCACTCATTACAAGTTGGATCTGGTCTCCAGAGGTAGGGCATCATTTTGTTCTATGTAGCTCAGGGATATCCTTCCTTGAGTCCACCCTGGATAGAAGTAGCTAGGGATGCTGTCCCATTCATTGAGGATAGAATGAAGATTGAAAACATCAGATAAAGACGTTATGTACTCACCATAACGATCCATCTGTGTTGTCGATCTTCATTCTTCCTCAACTCTCCTCCCACCAACCCCTGTCCATGACTTCTGAAGGAATAAGTATTTACATCATCTTTAAATAGCTACATTTTATATGTATATATGACTCTGGATATGGCTTTCCATAATTCTCTTCATCCTTCTATGCTAATAAAGCAGCAAACAAGATCTGAGGTAATTAGCAAGGTGCATTGTGGGTAAGGCAGACACTTGAGAGATCTGGTGGCTGCGAGCTCTAGCATCGGCCGAGTCGGATCAGATCTGTACCCATTCATTGAGAAAGAATGAAGACTGACAACACAGATGGAATGTTTTGGTGAGTACATAACTCTTCTTTTTCTATACAGTGTATTCCTGTTTGTGTACTTTGGAGAATAATTTGAGATTAAGCCTACAGTCTGACAACTGAATTTACATATTCCATACCAAGAAATGTACATTTACATGCACAGGTTCTGTGGCCCACTAAAACATTTTCACTGTTGCAAGTCAAGTTCCAGTCCCCACTCATACATAATAATCCCTGCTGAGAGCTGATTTCTCCCCAAATTCTCTTAAGCTCTTTAATAGTAGTGTTGGATGAAATATAAAAATAAAAAACAAAGAAACTAGTGGTCTTAAAACGTCTTTGATGAGCTGAGTCGCAATAATTTCCAAAAATCATGAAACCCAGGTAGTGTTCCAAAGCAGCAAGCCTTTATTTGTCACAGACGAGCAATCCTCTGTGACGAATAAAGGCTTGTTGCTTTTGGAACGCTACCTGGGTTTCTGATTTTTGGAAATTATTGTGACCGAGTTCATCAACGAAGTTTTAGGACCACTAGTTTCTTTGTTTTTTATTTTTTCCTCAACACGTATGGTGGTGAGGTGGGAACTAGACAGATTCGTGTACTTGTTCATTTTTATATTAGGTGAAATACAAATACATGGCCAGCATAATCCTCTTCCCTGCCAGTAACCCCTTACTACCATGAATCTCCCATTGTGTTTTTCCGTATTCTGTCATTATTGGAGTCCCTGAAATAGTTAGTATTATTATTATCTTTTTCTTTTGTCCCCGTTTGCTATGTACCGTTTATATCTATGCAATTTATTCCTTCCCTTTTCTAAAGATCCCAGATATAGTTCTTTTGTCTCCTTTAAAATATTCATTACTTCTGTTGCATTTGGTTTAGATTTTAATTTCTGTTTTCTATGAATTGCTTTTTTAGCAGCCAGTAGCATTAAACATAGGCATGGCTTTATATGGACATTCTCCAGAATGTCCACACTGAAATCCTTTATCAAAATCACATGCTCATTTCTGTCCATATGCATCAACCACAATATTGCTAGTTGCACTCTGCAGTCCTTAATATAATTCAGTATGCCTTGCGTTTGGTCTGTACCAGTAAGACCATTTAAATTCTATGTTAATATGGGCAGCTATTACTCCTACTTTGTATACGTGACTGTTCTTTTGAATGTGTATTTCCAACTTTGTGCTTACATGTACACACTAATGTTTAACAGGATGGTTTCTTAAGCAGTTGCTTCTGTTCATCTCATTTTTAATCTGTCACATTTTCAAGATTAGCTTTTGCTTGAGTATTTTCATTAAGCAAACAGATTTCAGAATCCCACATACCATCTTAGCTTAAAACGAGCACTAAAAAAATAGACATTTTCAAAAAAAGAATTGCATCTCCAGGTAGGAGTAGTTGCTGCAAATTGATAGCTCACCCACTGAAATTATCTGTTCTAAAATTAAGGTTAGCTGTGCTAAAGTGCATGTTAGAGTCTGTGTTCCCACTTACAATTACTATTTCTTCTTTTGTTTTGTAACACCTTTAATTAAATTATCATTTAAGACGTAGGCACACATTCATTAATAAAAAGAAAACTAACCATATGAACATATGTGTTATCCCTGCATTTTACATTTCATATGCAGATAGATAAATTGCTCAAATGCTGTCTTCCACTGAGCCTCACTCCTCCTCCTGAACATTATTCAGCATGTATTGTTCCCACAAATTGCATTTATTTATATGTTATTTGCTCCTTCTCCTTTTTAAAGAGCCTACCTCTATTTTTTTTATCTCATTTAAAATATTCAGTGCTTCAGTTACAGTTGGTTTAGAATTTGATTTCCATTTTCTTGTCATCGCTTTTTTGGCAGCCAGTAGCATGAAACTTAGCAAGACCTTACTATGTATATAAACAGTTCACATCCAGTGTCCCAGCTCAAAAGAATGATTTCCTTTGTTACAGCCATTTGCTTCCCTGGCATTTGTGACAGAGTACTCTGTAGGGGATTTTTAAAATCTACCAAATCATTACAATAAAAAAAAAGTACATGTTCCCAGTTATCTCTCTCTCTTTCCATCATACTTCCAGCATTTGCTGCCCACCTAAGGAAACATTCACTGAAGTCTATTTGTGGTATAAAAATACCTGTGCAAATACTTCCAAGCAAAATTCACAACCTTTCTAGACTTTGTTGCATACTTGGGAGCCATACAGATGTGCTCCCATTATTCCTTTTTAATTTATTTTTCAGTCTCTCTTTCCAATATTTTCTAACCTCTTCTGATTGATTCTTATAGTTATCATGTAATATTTTATATATCCTATCAAGTATCCTCATTTTGATGGTAGTGTTTGCTTCTGGAGTCAACTAAAAACACTTCCAGAGCTGGTCTTTCACTTAGCACTGCTCAATTTCTTTCTCTTTGCCTGTACTCTAATATCGATCCCTGCTAAGGAAGGTCAACTCTACCCGCAGTCCAAGCTTCTTCATGGCCTCAACCCATTCTATTAACTTTCCCTTTTTAGTTATTTGCTCCTAATACCTTTATTTTCTATTTTTCCCCAGTAAATTCCAACCCCTTCTTGCCTTTTTTTTGTGCATCTCTACATGCAGTCAATTTTGTTGGCAAAATCTCCTTTTTCCACTCCCATGTTGCTTAGTTCTTAGGCTGTTTTCTGCAACTTTATGGATTTACTATTCTGTATTATGGTTGTTATTCTTCTTAAGTATATGCATTCAAAATCCTACTCTTTCCACTCTGATTTATAACCTTCTGCTTGCGATATGTATATGAGCTTTAACTATGTAGTTGTAAAGTATTTATTTAAATAAAGTAATCCTTTTTTATTTTTAAATACCTTTATTGAATTATCACTTGTGACATAGGCACATTTACATTTATATAAAGGTAATCAAACTGTATTAATTTAAAATTAACAAACATTATGCTTCACATATATTGCCCTATGTTATATAACCTAAGCAAGTAATCATAAACCACCTTGTTCTGTGAAGATATCCTCATATGATTTAACTCTTGCTCTTTTCACCTTACAAATAAATTCCTTCATCTCTTTATTAATTGTTGTCTACAACTTCTCCTCAGTTTAACAACAAAAAATGACCTCCATTTAAAACTAAGGGGACTAAAAAAAATTCACTGCTTGTATCTAACTATCCATTTCCATAAGCTGGATCTTCCAATTTGTTAGTTTTTGTATTATCTTCTTCCACATATGTTTAGCTGCTATAACAAAGTACTTTTAATCCTTGCACCTGAATACTTCATGTTATCATGTCCCCTTAAATATGAGTATTGCTAATGCAAATTCATGTGTGGGTAGTTGTGTTCTTTTCTTAACTCTATTCTCCTCCCATATATGAAAAAATATCTTACGTACACAAATGGATGGATCTCACCATACCCAGTAGAACCAAGACACTCTCCTCCAAAAAAAGGAAGTCAGTCTGATGGTCCCCTGCCATAAACAAACTCTACAACAGGAGGAGGAACTGATGCGGAATAAGGTGAAGTCTCAAGACTGAAAAAACTCCTTAGCCTCAACAAAAAGATGAGATCCCTCATTAAATCCTGTAAAGCTAGCTATGAAAACAGAATTGCAGCATATAGTAAAGACAACCACAAGGCCTTCTATAGTTATGTAAAGAATCTCCACGGCAATACCCAGATTTCCTCTGAGCTACTGCACAATGGTACCTCTTATACCGAGCCAACAGATATTGCCAATATACTGTCCGACAGATTCAGTGCCAACTTTACCCCTCCCCCCAAGTGACCAGTCACAATACCAGTAGATTGCCAGGCACACAGTATTGCTGCTGCACAGGTTAAAATAGCACTGTCCAAGGCCAAGAATACAGCTTCTATGGGACCTGACAATATCCCTGGCTGTGTTCTACATGAACTACAGAATGAACTGGCACCTCACTTGTGTGCCCTGTTCAATCACAGCCTCACCTCAGGCTTTCCCCCTACCGAATGGCGCACTGCTACAGTCATCCCTCTCCACAAAGGAGGCGCAATTACAGACCCTGGGAACTATTGCCCCCATTAGCCTGATGAGTCTGATATGCAAAGCTATGGAATGCATCATCATGGACCCAATAAACAAGGATATAGGAAATCTCCAAACTCTGGATCCCACACAGTTTGGTTTTGTGAAGCGTAGATCATGCCTACTCAACTTCTTTGAGTCAGTTACAGAGGTTTGGATGAAGGCAAGGTGGTTCATACAGCCTACCATGATCTGGCCAAGGCCTTTGATACCATTCCCCACTCAGGAATCATAGAAAAACTCACTAAGCTAGGCATCGACCCCTATATCACTAGGTGGGTTGCAAACTGGCTCACAGGTAGAACCCAGAGTGTGAAAGTAGCTGACTCCAAGTCAGACTGCTGACCAGTCACGAGTGGAGTCCCACAGGGTTCAGTCCTGGGTCCTCTCCTATTTGGTATCTACTTCTCTGAAGTCCAGGTTAACACAAAGGGACTCTGGCTGACAAAGTTCGCAGACTTTTGCAAGTTGGAAGCTATTATTAACTCCCCAAGTGATGTTGACATCCTACAGAAAGGCCTCACTGAGACCAACGACTGGTGTCAGAACCATGGCCTTCAGCTCCATGCCAAACAATGTGTCATCATCCCCTTTGGGAAAAACCTGGTTCCCATGAATTACCACATCGATGCTAGTCCACTGAACACAGAAGGCAGTATAAGAGATCTGGGAACACAAGTTGACAGCAACCTCTCTTTTGACCACCACATTGCCACTGTGGTCAGAAAGCCCTTCTATGTGGCACATCTCATTACTAAGGGTTTTGCATCCAGGAAAAAAGAGGTCATTGTCTCCTTCTACTAGGCCAATCATTGAGTACAATACCCCATTTGGCATGTACCTCACTAAACACCTGCAACAACTGGAGAGGCTGCAAATAAAGAGTATCTTAAGCCTTAAACATTTATCCTATATGGACAGACTAAAATAAACTCCACCTGTTCTCTGTCTCATATCGTCTACTTAGAGGTGATCTCTGCTTGACTTACAAAACCATGTCTGACCCAGCTCTGTTAGAAATGCTACATCTGAAGAAATCCCAATCCCTCTGCACCACACGCTCCAGAGACCTCAACCTCATTACCAAAATTAACAGAACATCCTGGAGGGACAGGTTCATAACCCAGAGACTGCCCATACTATGGAATAGACTTCCCATACATGTCAAGCAGAGCACCTCACTGGCCCTCTTCAAGAGAAATATTGATGAGTGGATGGGAAATAGAAAATTCACTCCAGGGATCACTCCAGTGGCTTTACTCGACAGAGGCACTGGGAATTAAGGTCGGGTGGCACAATCCGGGGTAATCCTATGGGCTAGGCTTGTAAAGGCTCCAGGGCCATTAGCCTTGTACACACCTATGAACCCATGCACATGCTTTCATTATCTTGTAGCCCTAACAGGAAAAAGTGCACCGGCAACCTTTAAATTAAAAACACTAAAATGTGCACTCTCGTATCTTTAAAGTATTAAGGATGGTATAAAGGAAGTTTTTTGTATATCTTATTCACATCCCCCAGTTTCAAACTTCATTTATTTTTCACTGAACTTTTTGCCAGTGTACCTTTAAATGTTAATTAGACTGTACTTTTTTAACCTTTAACACTTCACTCAGCACACAGTGTTCAGACCTCTCTCAAGTTTTTGCTTGCACCTGCAGACTCTTCATTTCCAAGTAAAACAGTTGATAATGAGATAAATAAAATAAATTAATGTTGCAGATACATGAAAGAATCTTACTAAATTTCACTCAGATCACACTGTTTAAACCAAAAATGATTGTTTTTTTTGCACATGTTGATGTCTAGATTCCAAATGGGAGTATTTGTACATGGAAAAAATTGCCAACGATTTTGCATATGCAAGAGAGTGCCTGTTTCCATGCCTTTCATAATGTTGTCTTTTTTTCAAATCTGTTAGTGTGTTTACATAGATAAAACCAATTACATTAATCTAGACATCCACCCCTGTAAAAAGAAGGGAAATTATTGTCTTAATTGATCTGTACACTTTTACTCCTCCATTGTAAAAGCCCCAAATCATAACATTATACCCCTTTACATATCGAACCACTGACACTACCTAAAGGGCTCGTCTTTGGTGCCAGAAAATTTGAAGTCTGTGAGCTGTATTCCTGCTCCGGATGACTCGATTCATTTTCAAATTGTTGACAGGGCAGTACAGCATTAGGGGGTGCTCTCCTCTTGGGTGTGCAGCATTTCAGATGAGATATTAAACCAAGGTCCTCTCTGCTTGAATTGGTAGTATCTCAGGTTGATGTAAAAGATCACATTGTGCCGATCCGGAAGAGTAGAACAAGTTACACAATAACCTGGACAAATTTCCCCTTGCACTATAAATACCACCATAGGCCTCCCCTGAAAAAAAAGACACTAGCCTAGTAGGAGTAATCTGGACATTAACTTTAATTTGCTTCTTTCTAATCTATCGCATCTTGTTACAGTGAAAATCTTTACAGCTGTGAAAAAGTACCTATCTCCTTTAATATGTTTTATATACACAACAGTGACTACTATACATATGTCTAGTATATGCAGCAGTCAGTGATAAGTCTCCCCACCTTTCATTTAAAATACCCCTGATTACACACAATGCAAAACTAATTTGCAATATAATGTGCAATTTCCATCATGACATTTTATATAAATATTGATAAGGACGACTGTTTCACTTGTAGTTATTTCTAAACCATTAATGATTAAAAGTGGATGTATGCATTACATACATTTCCCCTATCAGATTACCAGTCAACAAAATTCAGGTCTTTCTAATTTATTTATTTTTGCAAAGCTGCATTTCATATGTACAGTCCTGTATCTTATAGGATCGATGCTTTACAGTCTCCCATTTATTCATTAATTTCACAGTGTTACTGTTTTTTTCCTAATCCTCTTCAACCTGCAACACCAGTCGCTGGTGCTCCTGATTCTTCTATGCTTCTTTTTTTCAGTTTCACTCTAGCATTTTCCTTTGGAACAATGGAAAAGGTTTCACTGGCAAACTCTATCTATGGACATTGTTATTTTCAGAAGAATGAGAAGTAAATATTTCCTTCTGCTTGTTGGCTCACTTGATCTTTTAGTTTCTTCTTAGTCTGTTCTGCATCCAAAATTGTTTTTGATTCTTCAGGAAAAAATATTTTAAAGACAGATGTATACTCACTCCTGCCGCTTGACATTCCGTCTTTGCTGGAATAAACTTGCTTCTCTTCTGCCTGATGTACAGTGAATAATCATTTTCCACAAACACTCTGCTGTCTCCAGTTTTAAATCTTTTTGTTAATGACATAATTTTATGTGGTGCACCTCTTTCCGTGGGTATATTTGCATATTTGCTAATGTAGGTCTTGGCTGCTTTCTGTTTGCCAGATTTGAAACATACATACATGTGCCCACTAAATTTTACAAATCTTGCTAGGGAACACACTAGTCCATTTACTTTCACACAATTAATGCAGTCTGTTCTTTCCAGTTTCTGTGGTACAGCAGAAGATCCCTGTTTTTCTATGCGTGTTCTGTCTTCTGGGGTTGGGAGGGTGGCTTAATGGCTAAGGTGTTTGTCTTACAAACACAACGTGCAGGGTTTGAGTCTCACAAAGGATAATTGGCTAGGCTTAAAATGACTCGCAAGGGCAGTTAGCTTAGTATGAACCTATGAACCTAAGTATAAATAGCTCTTCTTGTGAAGCCTCATGCTCAGCCAGCCCTTTCCTCATTCAGCCTCTGTTTTTTGCAGTTTTATTGGTTCATCCGAATTTCTAGTTAGTGTCTTCTGTTTTTTCCAGACTTTTATTTGCTTTTATATTTTCCTTCAGTGTTTCAGTTATATTAAACTCCTCTGACTGGTTGATTTATTTTGTCCTGTATCCTACTGGAAGTCCTGTCATGTACCAGAGTTGATACCTTTACTGATTTTAGTTGAACAACTGTAAGATTATTCCCAGCCAGAATATTTTCTTCTGTTTTTCCAACTTTCTTCTTATTTTTGCTAAATTTCTTTTTTGCTGACATTACTAGGCACTGAATTTTACCCAGATTAATAGTTTTACTGGCTTGTTTTCACATTTTCAATTTTCACCCTTGGTGAGCTCTAATAAACCTGCTAATTTGTGTGCAGATATCTTGGAAGTCATCATCTCCTTCCATTTTCTGATCTTTTGAGCAGAAATATAATTCACCATCTGGGAACAAGCATTGTTTATCCAGTGCCACTTGCAAACAAGTGAAAAGTACAAAGAGTTAAGAGTTAACTTTCCTGAAAGTAAAGGTAAGTACTAACTAAAGCTTTGCATCATTTCAATTTAAAGTCGGTTTACTTTCCCTGTTAAGTTCTCAGATGTCCAAGAAATAGCTTTGATTGATGCATATTTCTTTGGTATTTAACCTCTGACTGTACAAGTAAAAACAGGGCACCAGGTTGCACTGAAAGTTTCACATTCTGCTTTATGCCTTCTGCCATTCCCACTGAATATAAAGGTAGTCCATACAGCAAGCCAGGAAATAGTATTTTTTTAAATCACAGTAGAATCTCTTGCTTACTATTCCTCACAGTGGATGTTGGGAAAGACTCTGTACTCTGATCTGAATGCCCTAGGTAAAACAGCTACTAGAAACATAGTAAAGATTGGTTTAACAGTAAAACTCAAGCACAAATAAAAATGCACAAAATCACCTTTTAACCTCTCTTGTCAGTCTCCTTATCAAACACAGTAGATGTGCTGAATTATCTAAACTGCTCTGGTGCATTGAGGGATGAGAGCATGAAGTAATGCCAGTACTGCTTTACACATCTTCACTGATCTATTATTTATGTTTTATTTAACACTTCTACTCAGTAGGACTACTCTAGAAAAGTCTAGTTTGTTGTTGTCCTTCCCATGCCTGTCCACATAGAGATGGAAGTTTTCTACTGACTGAGAAAGTGAATTGAAATAACTGGCATACAGTTGTTATACACAGCTGTATTTTCAGTCTTTTTCACTTATCAATGAAACATTATTTTTGGGACTGAATGCTAATACCATTTGTTTCCTTAGGCACTAAATGATCAGCTGGACCACCAGTGTAAAGAACTCAGTTCCACACTTAGAGCTGCAACCATGGAAAATGCAAAACTCATTAGTGAGCATCAGTCAACTCTCAAGGTATATGACATCAGTTTTTGCATAATGGTAGTGTGATATGGCATTTATTATTGTTGTTATCACTGTAAGTGCATATATGTGTTAGAGGAGAAGTATGATATTTCCTTCTCCCAATGATTTGGCACTTCTAAATTTGCTTGTGCCGTCTTTTTTATTTTGAACAAGAAACATCTTTATTGAATTATCACTTATGTCATAGGTAATCATACATTTATATAAATGAAAACAAACCATATTGACATACACACGCACATGCACAGAAAATACATAGAAGTCTGGTATATGGTACTTGGAATACAACCACAGTGTGAAAGTAGCAGACTCCACGTCAGACTGCTGACCAGTCATGAGTGGAGTCCCACAGGGATCAGTCCTGGGTCCTGTCCTGTTTGGCATCTGCTTCTCAGAAGTCCAGGCCAACATGTAGGGACTCTGGCTGACCAAGTTTGCTGACGATTGCAAGCTGGGAGTCATTATTAACTCCCCAAGTGATGTAGACATCCAACAGAAAGGCCTCACTGAGACCAACGACTGCTGTCGAAACTATGGCCTTAAGCTTAATGCCAAAAAATGTGTTGTCATTCCCTTTGGGAAAAACTCAGTTCCCACTAATTACCACACTGATAGTAGTCCACTGAGCACTGAAGGCGTTATAAGAGATCTGGGTACACAGGTTGACAGCAGCCTCTCCTTCGACCACCACTTTGCCACTGTGGTCAGAAAATCCTTCTGTGTGGCACATCTCATTTCCAAGGGTTTTGCATCCAGGAAGAAGAAGGTCATCATCTCTCTCTCTACTCTTCCCTCATTAGACCAATCATTGAGTATAATGCCCCATTTGGCATGTACCTCACTAAACACCTGTAATGGCTGGAAAGGCCACAAAAGTACCTCACAAAGCAGAATCCTAGGCCTTAAACACATGCCCTACATTGACAAACTCAAAAAACTCCAGCTTTTCTCTTTTTCTTATCGTCTATTAACAGGAGATCTCTGCTTGACTTACAAAGCCATGTCTGACCCAGCCCTGTTAGAAATGTTGCAGCTAAAGAAATCCCAATCCCTCCGGACCATACGCTCCAGGGACCTCAACCTCATTACCACAATCAACAGAACGTTCTGGAGGGACATGTTCATAACCCAGAGACTGCCTATGCTCTGGAATAAACTTTTTATACATGTCAAGCAGAGCACCTCACTGGTCATTTTTAAAAGAGAAATCTTGATGAGTGAATGGGAAATAAAAAGTTCACCCCGGTTATCACTCCAGTGGCTTTACTTGATAGAGGCACTGGGAACTAACGGCGGCACAATGCCAGGACACTTCTATGGAATAGGCTTGTAAAGGCTCCAGGGCCATTGGCCTAGTACACAACTATGAACCTGTGAATAAAGAATTAGGTAATTGTCTGTACTCCTTCAGTGCAAAAAATGTTTTGTTTCACAAGCCATGCATCCATACAGTCCATCACTATTTGTTTGCGTGTTCTTTTGTTAGTGTTTCCCTCTGAATTTGATGAGCTACATTATTTGCCTGTGTTTCTGCTAAGTTAGGTTTTAAGTGTATTTGTGAATGGAGTGTCTTATGGATAGTTTTGCAGTCTAGTTTTGAAGTAATGTTTAACCATTATTTTTGTTTTGTTTTTGTCTTTTTTTTTTTTTTTTTTTTGCTTGTTTCACTTCATTTTTGAAATATTTTAATAGGCTAGTGAGGATTATGTTAGGATTTGATAATTTATAGCTTATGCAATCCATTTAATATTTATATTCATGCATGTTCGGCATTAGATTACTATCTGGAATAAATCAGTGATCTGGCACCAAACCCGTCATAAATTTCCTGCCACCAAAAAGCGCTCCTCTTGTTGGCTTTCAAGGATCAACGGTTAGCTAACGTTATTGCATTGCTGGGCATATTATGTTCCTTCAGGGGACTTTCACAATTAATTTTACTAAAACAGTACTTTTTCTGAGTAGAACTGTTTGTTTTTTTCTAGGAATGTGCTATTTATTTGGGCTGTCACATCACTTTTTTGTCTGTTAAAAATGTGGTTCTTTTATGACTTATAGTGAAAACTTTGTTTTTTTCTAACTTTTACAGTAATTTTTATTGATAAGTTGTATAAATTGTTTTTAGTGGTTGAGACAAGTGCATGTTGTACATGTCACTGTGTTTTTTGGGTGAAAACACTTTTTTTTTTTTATATTTACCATTAACCGACTGCTGCTGTCATTGTTACCTGGGTTTCAGGCTTCTTTATCAGCTTTACCATAGAGTAACTTACTGTTTTTTCAGTTCTTCCTTCCTCCAGTCACGAAAAGAACATTTCCGTATAGCCTTTGCCTCTTCAGCAGGCTGATACTTTGCTTCAACCACAGATGGTGACCTTGCAGTGGCCATGTCGGGTTCTTCAGACCACTCTTCTTTCTTTCTTGGATTCCTCTGGTGTAGTCCCTTCAGCCACCAAGGATAGGGAGTTAGATATATTCTCTATGAGTTTTGGATTGTCCTTGGTGTGTATAGGTGAAACACTTGTCTGTCTTAGAGGAAGGAGCAGGGAATACTTCTCTGCATACCCACACTAAGCTGCTTGTTCCCTGGGGTGATGTCTCTGACATGATTTGGTCTGTTTCTATGGATATTCCTTGTAAAAAGGAACAGAATGTTAAATGTTTATCTTCTCTTGTCTTTGTTACCTATGATATTGTAGACTTATTGGGCTTAGTTCAGGCTCTTAACCCTTCTCATTCTGAATCTTCTGGTAAGTGAAAAGGGAATTTTTCAGCTTCTGAAGATTATCACTGTGATGAAGCGGGAACACATTCTTTTTTTTCCTCAGGCAACTGGCTCTAACTCTTATGAGTAAAGTACAGTTTTTGTACTTACTTTTCTCACTTGCTTAGAGAAAAACAGCTCTTGTACTCACTTTCCTCACTTATCTAGAGTAAAATAGTTTTTTATTCAAGCATGTCCAAGGTTCAGCTCCCAGTGTTCTCTCCTGTCTATCTGATGAATCTGGGCATCTTGAGGCAATGTAGAAATTGCCTCATGCACACAGACAACCCTCTCTTCCTACCGCCCAACACTACAACCTGTGAGAGATGCACTTATCTAGTCAAACTGGAGGTAAAGCTCTCTCCAACCAAGACTGAACTTGACAGTCATGAGGAGAAGGTAAACATTTGCACCACACCACACTCATCACATAGTCTCACAAAATCTGCACCACCAAAATCCACACATAGTAACACAAAAACATTTGCGGAGGCTCTCAATAATAATCTGTCTAAGCAACAGAGACCTCCAAAGCAGAAATGCAAACAACCTCCATCCCCCAACACAACCCAAATGACACATAGCCCACAGACTCAGTGTGCCACTCAACCACAGCCAGTAAGGCAAAACAACGTACCCAACACACTAGTCATAGGTGACTCTATAGTCAGGCACACTGATGTCCCACTCACCAGGCTAAACAAGGAGAAGGTTACTGTCAGCTGCCTGTCGGGTGCCAGAATCCGCCACATAACCCGCACACTCAGGTCACTCCACAACAGTACAAATATGACTCTGTCATTGTCCATGTTGGTGTGAATGACCTGAGATGCACCTCCCTGGACTACATGAAAAGAGACATGGAAGAGCTCTCCGATCTTATAGCCCAGGCAGGTATGACCCTAGCCCTGAGTGGCATTCTGCAATCACCCAGAATGATACCGCAGTAGAAGGAGAAAATGATTGACTTCAACAGTTGGCTAAGCTTCTGTGTCATTCTAAGGGGATCCAGTATCTGTCTGCTTGGGATGACATGGTCGACAGACCACGATGCTTTGCCACAGATGGCCTGCAGCTGTCGCCCTTGGGATTCCGGATACTGGCTAAGGCTCTTGCTGCCCCTATAGTTCCTTTTTTAGGCAAGGTTCAAATAACAAATTCACCACTGTAACAGGAACAGGCAAGCAAAAACTGAGGGTAATGCTACTCAATGCTAGAAGTCTAAATCTCAAAATGCACTCACTCAAGGCACTCCTTAAAATGGAGAACATCGATATCTGTGCAGTGACTGAAACCTGGTTCAAGGCTCCAGAGAGCACCCTGCACTACCAGGCTATAACTCATACCACACTTTTCGGCCATGTAACCTGGACCGAAACGCCAAATGCGGAGGTGTGCCCATATTCATTAAGGATATCCACTCCTCCAGGCTAGTTGCTCAGCATAATGCATCCGAGGTTATCCAAGTGCAACTAACTCTGAGCAAAACTGCAATCCAAATTGTAGCTTGCTAAAGATCCCCTACCATGCCCCAGGATTCCCACTCCTCTTTTCTTGATGTACTGGAAAATATTAAGGTTCAACCAAACACCCTAATAATGGGCGACTTCAACTACCCCACCATTAGCTGGGAAAACTACTCGTGTACCAACTCCTTAGCTCAACGCTTTCTGGAATTCATAAATTCCAATGCCCTGGATCAACTTATCCACACCCCCACCAGGGGCAACAGTATCGTAGACCTAGTCATTACCAACATGAGTGACCGGTGTTCCACACCTGAAGTCAACTCCTCGTTGGTCCGATCCGATCATAAGCTAATCACTCTTGATATCCACATCCCGCCCCCACCCCCCATTAAGGAAACCACGGTAAAAAAATGTCTCCAAAGCCAACTTCATGCTTCTTAAGACAGAAGTGGTGAACTTCATGACACCCATGCAGATGGACAATACAGTTACAACTGCTGAATCCTACACAAATGCACTCTATAAGCACTTACACGAGTGCATGGATCTTGCTATCCCAAACGGAACCAAGAAGCTATCCTCCAAAAAAAGGAAGCCAATCTGGTGGTCCCCTGCCATAAACAAACTGTACAACAGAAGGAAGAAACTGTTGCAAAAGAGAGTAAAATCCCATGAGTGGAGGAGCTCCCTGGTCAGCCTCAGTAAGAAGCTGAGATCCCTTATAAGATCATCCAAAGCTAGCTATGAAAACAAAATCGCCACTAATTCTAAGGACAACCACAAAGCATTCTATAGCTATGTCAAGAATCTCAATGCCAACACCCAGATCTGCTCTTAGTTACAGCAGAACTGCACGAAAATTACAGAACCAACTGATATTGCAAACATCTTGGCAGATAGGTTCAGTGCTAACTTTACCACCCTCACCCCCTAAAGGGCCCATATCTGTACAGGAAGAATGCAGAGTCCCTGTAATCACAACTACGCAGGTAAAAGCTGCACTCTCCAAAGCCACAAAAACAGCATCCATGAGACCGGACAACATCCCAGGCTGCGTTTTTCACGAACTTCAGAACTAATTGGCTCCCCACTTAAGCACCATGTTCAATAATAGCCTCGCATCAGGCTTTGTGCCCACTGAATGGTGCACAGCAGCAGTTATCCCACTCCACAAAGTGGGAGCCACCACTGATCCCGGGAATTATCGACCTATTAGCCTGATGAGCCTGGTCTGCAAGGCCATGGAACGTATCATCATGGAACTCATAAACAAAGACATTGGTAACCTCCAAACTCTCGATCCCACCCAGTTCGGGTTTGTGAAAGGCAGATCATGCCTCCTGAACCTGATTGACTTTTTTGAGGCAGTCACCAAAGCCGTAGATGAGGGTAAGGTGGTTCACATAGCCTGTCTTGACCTCGCCAAGGCTTTCAACACCATCCCCCATTCTGGAATTATAGCTAAACTCACTAAACTAAGTATACATCCCTATGTCACAAGATGGGTTGCCAAATGGCTCACTGACAGCACCCACACTGTAAAAGTTGCAGACTCCAAATCTGACCTCAAAGCAGTGACAAGTGGAGTACCACAGGGTTCCGTCCTGGGACCTCTCCTGTTTGGTATCTACTTCTCTAAAGTACAGACTAACACAGAAGGCCTTTGGCTAATGAAGTTCGCAGATGACTGCAAACTAGGAGCCATAGTCAAGTCCCCAAATGAAGTGGACATCCTACAGAAGGGCCTCGCTGAGACAGATGCCTGGTGTCAGAGCCATGGCCTCAAGCTCAATGCCAAAAAGTGCAGTGTCATCCCCTTTGATAAAAACTCTGTACCCATGAACTACCACATAGGCAGCAATCTACTTAACACCGAATGTGTGATAAGAGACCTTGGGGCCCAGGTGGACAGTAGTCTCTCCTTTAATAGTCACATCGCCACAGTAGTCAGTCCTTCTACGTGGCACACCTCATCATAAAAGGGTTCTCATCCAGGAAAAAAGAAGTCATTGTTCCCCTCTACTCGACACTCATTAGACCCATTATAGAGTTCAACGCCTCTTTTGGAATGTACCTCACAAGACATCTACAGCAGCTGTAAAGGTCACAGAAGTACCTCACAAATAGGATTACTGACCTCAAACAAGTGCCCTACACTGAACGCCTCAAAAAAACTTTACTCCGTAGCATATCGCCTACTCCGAGGTGATCTCTGCCTAACATACAAAGCTATGTCAAACCCAGAGCTGTTGGACATGCTACACCTAAAGAAATCCCAATCCCTCCGAGCTACACGCTCTATGGTCCTAAACCTTGTCACCACAATAAGCAGGACATGCTGGAGGGATAGATACCTGTCCCAGAGACTTCCCATACTCTGGAACAGGCTACCTGTCTATGTCAAGCAAAGTTCTTCATTAGCACTCTTCAAGACAAATCTTGATGAGTGGATGGGAAACAGGAAATACACCCCGGGGATTACTTCTGTAGCTCTGCTCAACAGTGGCACAGGAAAATAACTTTCTTGGGTGGCGTATGCAAGGGAACCTTGTTGGCTAGGCTTACGTAGGCCCTTGGGCCGATAGCCTAGTACCTACCTGTGAACCTATGAGAGTATTTCTTCTGACTTTCCCTTGGAAGAATTTTCTTTTTCTGAGACCATATCTAGAATGAACCATTTTCCCAATTGGAACAAAATGATATTCCAGTTTCTTTGACAAAACATTATGATTTATTACAACTAGAATTTCCTCAGCGCACTACTGTGCCTCCTGTTCTTACAGCCTTAAAGGATGTTTTTATAACAACTTACAATGTGCCTGACAGCCATCGTGCAGCTCCTAAGAAGACTGATAGATTGTACAAAGTTCAGCAATGTTACAAATAGTTTTCTAATCCCAGATCTGATCCTGTAGGGATTTTCTTCAGAGGTGGATCATGGTCACATGGGGCCGTAGGCAGGTTAATGATCCCCTCCCTACCCCGTCACCTGCAGCTATACCAATATCCTGTAACTTGGCTGTCTCTCCCCAGATGCCATAAAACACTGTTCAAAGCTGTCAGTCTGCATAGTATTTTCTTTTTTATTCTTTTACAGTGATCACAGAGATTTGGATGTAATTTATAACTGTTACTTCAAATTTTATAGTAAAACACTTATAGCCATTTGCTAAACCAAAAACAAAACAGTCTCACAAATGGGCAACAGTAAAGGTCTCTTCCTTTAAACTCACATTTATTGAAAATGCATGTGGCAACCCATTAAACTACAAGACGTGCTGAGATTCATACTCAAATATCATATGCTGAAGCACTAATTTGGGGTTATGTGAAGGATGCAGGAATTCAGTAGCCGTATGTGCAAAGTGTTTGTTAACAGCATGGGACAGCCTACTGGATGCAGATGTCCCTTTTCAGTTGCAGCCCAGGAACACTGTCTAGTGAAGTGACTTTGTCAGAGTCATACAGTAGACAACTGACGACTGAAGGAAACAAACCATGCAGTCCAGAAGCACTTATAGCTCAAATCCTTTCATCTGCATTAAGTACCAGACAGACTGCTGTGACCCAACACAATGCATTTCACATATGTATGCCTGCAAGAAAAGCAAGGTAAATTAAAAACATATTTAAAGTTACAATATTAACAATAAACTTGTAGACATCATGCTCTCTCTAGCTTATTCACAGCTAAATAATAAGCACGCAGTCAACAGTCAACAATACAAGGAAATCATGGAATGTACTCAAAGAACATGGCTCATTTGATGATGCTGCTGTTATTCACAGTCAGTTCCTTCCTTTCCACCATAATTAAAGTGGATTGCAGAGACCAAGTATTTACACACACACACACACACACACACACACACACACACACACACACACACACACACACACACACACACACACACACACACACACACACACACACACATTCACAAAAGAATCAACCACAGGCAGAAGGCCACCTCGCAATGCATTTTTGCTTGTTGCCCTCAGTAACTCACTCACAGCGACTGTACAGGTTTAATGGATATATCAACCCTAGCTGACTAACTTGTTGTAGTGAAAAAGTACCATTTACAAAATATGTGATCATGATGAACCAAATTCAAATAGCAGCTGAGGTTATGATCCAGATGATCAAAGGTCACATAGCAGCAAAGGCACTGGAGGAGCCCAGAAGAGGTGGATGATACTGACTCACCCATTCTGGGGTGCAGCCCCAGACTGCCTCTCCACCACCAAGAGCTGGAGGATTGTAAACAATGAATGGCACAAAAAACAGGTATGTGAGCTGGAGCCTACCAAAGTGGTGATGGTAATCCTCATTGGACTGTATGTGGAGGGATACAGTTGCAGGAGGATAGCACAGTAGTCCCTCATGGTGACATAATTACATATGTCAGCCACTCAGATGTGAGGTTAGGGCCATTAGAAACACCCTCACAGCTTGCATAATTTGATATAGGTAAGGATACAAACCTCTTCTATGGCTGCCTGTATGACACCCTTTTTGACACCCTGTCTGAGTGGCAGTCACACCTTTGCCAAGTATACTCAAGATGAGGAAACAAATGGCCTCAAGACCGATAGGAGCATGTTATAGATGGTCATCAAGCATAGAAGGAAAAATAGACTTTGAAAAAGAATTTGAGCATGTTATAAACACTAACAATAGCAGCACTTGCACCAACACGTACACAGACATGGGCAAACAGACACACATGCACAATGATGACAAAATGCAGGCAGCAGGACTTCTAGTAATGTAATTCTGCTCATTATCTTCAATAACTGAAAGGCACAATGACTGTATAACTTTAGTGTAAACTGGCTTGTTGCAAAAAAAAAAAACGAGTGCCACTAATAAGACATTTTGGATTGCTCTCTCTCTCTCTTTCAGCTTTTCCCAGTTAGGGGTCCCCACAGCAGATCATCTTGTTTGCTCATGATTGGCAGTGGAGTTTTTACGGTGTTGAGTTACCAGCCCGGCGCCCAACCATCCACAGAAGGCACACACATGCACGCAGTCACACGTAGGGCCAATTTTAGCATTTTGGATTGATAAAAGCAGGAAAAAAAGACAGCCTATCAAGGCACTTATATATGCAAAGGTAATGCAGGCAATAAAATAGTCTGCCTAGTAATGTTGCCAACAGTAACACTGAATCTGATGTTGTTAATCTTCTTCCCATTCATCAATGATGGTCTTGGAACTGTGTCAGCCTAATACCAAGCTCACGTACACCAAAAACTCTTAAGCTAAGCTGCTACCCACAATGCCCCTCTCCCTGTTACCTCAGATCTTGTTTGCCGCGTAGCCGTAGAGCAGCGTTTCACCGAGCTCTCAAGCTAAGTGTTATACTTTCTTGATAATTGTGTATTTTTTAACTTTTTTCCTATTTTTCACTCTTTTACTATTAATATATCTAACTAGCTCTACCCATTGGGTATTTCTTTTACCATTGTTGGTACGCCCTCTCCTTACCCTTGTGGTATTGCTTGATACCATCGTTGGTATCTTCTTTCCCTTTCTTCTTCCTTTCTTACTTTTAGGTATTAGTAGCTTGTGAACTTTTTTGTTTGTGTATGGAAATGTCTGACATGGGACTTAGGGGTTTAAACATTGCACCTCTTGCAATGGAAAACTCCCTAACTGCGACTCTCACAATGACTGTGTTTATTGTCTGGAGGTTTCTCACCTCTCTGTTAAACCTCCTTGCCAGATTTGTCAAAGTTTTAGTCAGCGGACATTGAATGAAAGGAAAAATAAATTGATTCTGAAAGGTCTTCTCGTTTCTCCTTTCTCAGAGGCCCTTTCTAATCCCGCTTTACCGGCTGGTGATAAGAGTTAAGTCACACAAACATAAGGCCCTCAAATCTTCATTGGAGCATAGAATTGCTTCATCGGCTCCTACTATGACTACTGTTTCCGTTCAAAGCTCTGCTCCAATTGCCACATTGACCGAAGCCATGGACATTACAGGATTTTTGATGGCAGTGCCACCTTCGGCACCGACCTCTACGGCACTGACCCTGCCATCCATTTCAGCTACGGCTCCGACCTTACCTTCGACAACAGATTACTGCACTGACTTTGCCTTTTACCGCACTGAAAATGGTTTTGACCCTCGCAATTCCTTTGGAACCAATAACTTCAACTCCGGGTGCTTCCTTGGCACCGAGTCCCTTTTCTACTCCACTGATTCCTTTACTACCTGTCTCCAAATTAGAGACTTCGGTACCACTAGCTCATACACCACGGTCTCGATATTCCCCTTCATTGGATCTGTTCCTAGGTCAGATTTACAGCCCCTTTCTGGACCGACCCGACTCCCCTTCAGGAGTGTCCACGAGATCCACCAGGAGTCTTTCCGAATTTGATGTGGTGCGCCTGTTGGATCAGCTGTTGATGACCAGAGGGATAACAAATTTTCCTAAGACTCACCTCCCTTTGGGGTTTGGGTCTGTCTCTCACAGGACTCCAACGTATAATCCTCCTTCGGATCAGTCGGATGTTCATCGTGTTTCACTGTTGCAGTCATGACTGTAGGGTTCTCCCCTGCCGGCAGGCAGTCCTCGGTCGGCCAGAATCCCAAAGTCTGGGTCCGGCGTCGGCTGCTCAGTCATGCTAACTGACGTCAGAGTGCCAGGAGTACAAAGCTGACAGCCGACACCATGTTCTCCAGTCTTTCTTGCCGTGCAGTGATAGCAGTTCGCATTTGCCGGTCGGCTGACTCCTGACAATTTTTTATTAACGTACTTCAGACCGAAGACTTTCTTCTCCTACTCAAAGCTAAGTACCCCGTTGGGGAAACTTTTTTCTTGCTCCAGTCCGATGTCAGAAAAAGTTAATAATTGTATTTCATGTGGGAAGCAAATACCTCATAAGGATTTTCATTCTTACTGTATTCCTTGCTTAGGCCCTGACCACGACGTAGCTAGTTGTCGGTTTTGTGCTAGATTCAATCAACGTACGATTAAAAGAAGGTACGATTTTGCATTTCATTACTTCGGTAGGCGTTTTAATTACAAAATGTCGTCGGACTCTGTTCCGGCTACCGAGGTCACTAATGACGCAAGGATAAAGACAGGTCTCCGAGGTCCAAATCGGACAATATTGTACAAGCAGAGCTAGCTTCAGGTTCGGCCGTCGTCAGTGAGGCGCTTTTGCAGCCCCTGTCGTCGGCCATTTCGGAACCGATGGCCGAAACGGACTCCCACGAGGAGCCAACTAGGCCTTTGAATATTTCTGTTGCAGGACCTTCGGACAATGCTCCTTCGGATGGGTCCGGAGCCGCTGTGCAGGTACCAGCTTCCGAAGGGGTTTTCAGGCCTACTCAACTTCTTATAAAGGCAAAGCCAAAGACAAAGGCAAAGACTCCTTCCAAATCAAAGACTACAGCCCAGGCCTCTTCTGATCCGGCACCCAAGTCTCAGAAACAGTTACTTAACATGGCGGAGGACTTACTTACTATGATTAGGGGTTCACATCCCCCTCCAGATAAAAGGCCAAGGCAGGAAGTGTATTATGACTCCTCTGATCAGGCTTCGGTTTCTTCAGTTTCTTCTTCTGACCAGGAATATTCTTTCCCTCCTTATGAGGATTCTGATGCTGAGGAATCCATTCCTTCAGCTTCTCCCCCTGAGGATTTCTCTTTTGGGGAAACTTTACATGAAATGAAGGAACATTTTCACTGGGAAGGACAGGAGTACTCGGAATCTAAGAAAAGACTTAGGGATTTTCTTCTTCTTCCCCACCATAGACCCCTGGCTATCCCTCCTATTTTGGATATTGTGGATGATGCTTTTTCGGAGGCTAACTTAACTCCTGACTCTTTTCCTCCAGCTCCTGTTAAGCCAGACAGATATTATAGGGTTCCTGATTCCCACTAGTTTTTATACAAGAATCCTACTGCTGATCCTGAAACCATTTCTCAGGGTCCTAACGGGGTTAAGGCCGCTACTGCTAAAAACCCCATTCCCACTGAGAAGGATTCCACATCTTTAGAAAGATGGGGCAAAAAAGTGTACACTTCTGCTACTTTATCTATTAGGGCTTTAAACTGTCAATTTCATATGCTGAAATACCAGCAATTTCTTCTGTCTGTTTTGAAACAAAAGATAACTTCCATTTCCGCCTGTGCAGATGATAAGGAATTACATGACTTAATGCATGCCACTGAACAAGTTGGGAAGCATGGTTTACACTGTGGATTTGATGCCTTGAAGGTTTCTTGTAGGGCTGCTGCCTCTGGCACAGTCATTAGAAGGCATGCTTGGTTAAAGGAACAAAACTTGCCAGATCAAGTAAAAGCTAAGTTATTGGATGTTCCTGTTCAGCATAATGTTTTGTTTGGACCTAAGGCTGAAGAGGTGATAAAGAAGATGGAGAACAAGGCAAAATCCATGCAAACGGTTAAAGATTTCTTACAAGTACAGCCACCCAGATTTAGTAGGAATTGGCCTACAAAAAATTGGTCTTTTCCCAATTCAGACAGGCCTCAGAGGGGTAGATACAGACGCTCCTGAGGTAGGCCTCAAACGCAAGCCTCTTATAGACCAAGACAGTGGACTGCTTCCACCCCTAGGGGAGGAGAGGACAGGTCGCAAGCTCATAGAAAACAGGCTCAATGACTCCCTCTGTTGGGCTGCAGGAACTTCTTGCCTGGAAGCCCCTCTCGGAGGAAAACTTTCTCTTTTTCACCTAAATTGGACTCATATAAACCAAGACAAGTGGGTTCTGGATGTGGTTTCAAGAGGTTACAAATTCCATTTTCATACCCTACCAAGACCAAGCGGATGGCTGGATCTTCCAAAACATCAATGGTTAGAGGCCTTAAACCAGGTGGAAGCTCTCTTGGCTATGAAAGCCATAGAACTGGTTCCACTTTCAGAGATGGGACAAGGTTTTTACTCAAGGCTCTTTCTAGTCCCCAGAAAGCAAAATTCATGGAGACCCATTCTGGATCTTGAACACTTTTCTCGAGATACCAAAATTCAAGATGCTTACTCTACAGCAGCTACTTCCAATGCTCACCAAAAATGCATGGATGGTAACTTTGGATTTAAAGGAGGCATATTTACACATTCCCATCAGGCAGGAATGCAGAAAATACCTCAGGTTCAAGGCCGGATCGAGGCACTTTCTATTCTCTGCGCTGCCCTTTTGATTGTCTACTGCGCCCAGGCTCTTCACCAAATGCCTGGCTCCAGTAGTAGCTTATTGCAAACTCAAGGGAATTCAAATTTACCCTTATCTGGATGACTGTCTTATTCAGGCAGACAGCAGGGATGTCTTACTCCAGCATCTAGAATTTGTTCAGAATCTTCTCAAGTTCCTGGGGTTCACTGTAAACATAAAGTCAAATTTGACACCCTCACAACAGATAACTTTTCTGGGTGCTCTTCTAAACACAACAACCCAGATGGCATTTCTGACATACGAAAAACAATTACAGCTGGCTTCAACTTTCAAAACCTTGGCAACATTAACTCAGCTATCTGCAAGGAAATTCCTGCAGGCTTTGGGTTACATGGCCTCCTGCATCCTTCTCGTACCATATGCAAGACTACATATGAGGAAAATACAGTGGTACCTAAAAAGTGTATGGTCTCAGCATTGCCGCAGTTTAGACATACAGATCACCGTCCTGCCTTGTCTTCAAAAGGAATTCCTTTGGTGGTCCAAGGTATGTACTCTAAACAAAGGAAAATCCTTCAGTCTGCCTCCAGCCACTCAGATACTAACCACGGACGCTTCAGATTATGCATGGGGAGCCCATTTTCAGGGCAACTGTCTGCAGGGCCTTTGGACAAAGGATCAGAAGCACCTGCATATCAATTTAAAGGAAATGTTAGCCATTCAGAATGCTCTATTGGCTTTCAGGAATCTTCTACAACCAGGACAGCTACTGATACGGACAGACAACACCACAGTTATATGGTACATAAACAAGCAAGGGGGATCTCATTCCTATCCCCTTTGCAGACTAGCCATGAATCTATGGAACACAGCTCTAGCTTGCAATCTGGACCTTCAAGCTCAGTTTCTACCAGGGAAGCAAAACTTCCTGGCAGACTGTTTGAGCAGAAACCTGTCGGACCCACACGAATGGATGCTGGACACCGAAATATTCAAGATGATTACAGCAGTCTGGGGATGTCCTCACATAGACCTCTTTGCATCCCATCTCAATCATCAACTACAGATTTTTTGCACCAGGACATTCCACGAACTAGCTTGGAAAGTGGATGCACTATCATTCAGTTGGAGAAACCTCTCAGGGTATGCCTTCCCGCCTCTACCTCTTCTTCCACGGGTGTTATTAAAGATCAAACAGGACAAGCCCAAGATGATAATTTTGCTGGCCCCAAATTGGCCTCGACAGTTTTGGTACCCAACACTGAAAAACCTTTGTCTGGAGCCCCCTTGGGTATTACCACAGACTCCGAACCTTCTGTCCCAACACCAGGGTCAAGTTCTGCACTCCCATGTCAAAACTCTCAGCCTGGTGGCCTGGTTAATCCAGGGTCCATGATTCATTCTCTCCTACCCAAGCAGGTTATGGATGTCATTTTAGAAGCCAGACGTCCTAGCACTAGGAAATCTTGTGCAGGAAAATGGAAAAGATTTTGCTCCTGGATGCAGGCTCAGGATTCAGATCCTCTTATTCCTAACATTCCTCTGATTTTACTTTACCTGACAGACCTCTTACATAAGGGTCTCTCATTGTCTTCCATAAAGATACATGCCTCTGCTATTTCTGCTCATTATAATACAGACCCTCCAATCTTTTCCCACCAGCTCATGAGACAATTTCTCAGAGGAGCTAAGAACTTAAGGCCCCCTAGATCTCCACCCATTCCTGCTTGGGATCTCAACTATGTTTTGGAAAAACTCACCTTACCTCCTTTTGAGCCTGCTGCCACATCTGACATCAAGTTTTTATCTTGGAAGACAGCTATCCTGTTAGTTCTGACCTCTGCCAGGAGAGTTTCGGAGTTGCAAGCTCTCATGGCTGTGGAACCTTATGTTATTTTTCATCAAGACAGGGTGTCTTTAAGGATTAATCCTACTTTCATGCCTAAGGTGGTTTCCAAAGTGGCTATAAATCAAACTATTCACTTGCCAACTTTTTTCCCCAGTCCTCAAAATAAGGGGGAATGATCTTGCATTCCTTGGATGTACACAAACAACTAAGTTTTTACCTGGACAGAACCAAGGACATCAGGAAATCAGAGCAATTGTTTGTTTCTTATGCTTCAAGTTCCCAAGGTAAAGCCATTTCAAAACAGACCATTTCTAAATGGATTGCTCATGGAATCAGATTTTGCTATTCACACCATGGAAAGCAAATCCCAGGGAGTATAAGGACTCACTCTACCAGAGCTGCTGCCACTTCAGCTGCCTTCCTCGGGGGAGTTCCTACCAAAGACATTTTGGAAGCTGCAACTTGGAGTTCAGTGCATACTTTTTCCAAGCACTACAATCTACCTCTCTACTCTAAGTCTAGGGCAGGCTTTGCTTCTGCAGTCTTGCAGGGCCTTATAGCTGCCCCCTCTACTTTATGACCTCCATTTCATTCTGCTTTGGGACTCTACCCTACAGTCATGACTGCAACAGTGAAACACGATGAACATAGTACAGTTGTGTACACTTACCATAAATGTAGATGTTCAAGTGTCTTCACTGTTGCAGTCTGCTCCTCCCTCCTGTCCCCTCTTATTTTTTCTTTTGTGTGGTTCCCTTCTTCACCCTTCTTCTGAGGTGTATTTGCAAGGGGTATGGGATCTTTCTCATTTTGGAACACCTGACATGTGGGGCAAGAAAAACTGGAGAACATGGCGTCGGCTGTCAGCTTTGTACTCCTGGCACTCTGACGTCAGGGAGCATGGCTGAGCAGCCGACGCCGGACCCAGACTTTGGGATTCTGGCCGACCGAGGACTGCCTGTCGGCAGGGGAGAACCCTACAGTCATGACTGCAAAAGTGAAGACACTCGAACATCTACATTTATGGTAAGTGTACACAACTGTACTTTCCAAAGCCCATTGCTCTGACGTCCTTTGTGGAAACGCATTCCTTGGCGCCAACAGTGTCTGTCACTGAGGTTTCAAGGCCACCCCTTTGGTTTTCGGTTCCATCGGAACCGTCCCTTCCTGAGACTCATGTTTGGGGGCTGGAGTCCTCTGTCAAGAGCACGGTTCTGAGTGTTTTATTGGTTCCGTCCTTGGATCCGGGGATAATGTCTGCCCCGATCCTGCTTGAGGCTCCATCCCCGGGAGCGGGCCCAACAGAATGGGGTATTACCCTGGTTCCGAGGTTGTCCTTCTCGGTTCCGAGCTCCCATTCCTCTTCGGGCAGGCCTGCTTTCTGGGTGATAGAGAAGGTCCTTGCTTCGGGAAGCACTCTTCTGACATCGGAACTTCACCCTGCTCCCTCTGAGCTACAGCTACCATGAGCCACCTCCCCGGGATACCGGGAACAGAAGCCTCAGGAAACCCCAGTTCGGGGTACCCATACTTCCGAGTCTTCCTCAGATATTCCCACTGAGGAACCCCCTCAGAAGAAGGTGTGTAAGAGGAAGCACAGTGACTCTCCTGAAGAGTCTTTGACAGAGGATATGGACTAAGATGATGGGGAGGGGTCCCCACGGTCACCCCCCTGACAATGTCTCCTTCGGAGACATCCTGGAAATATGAAAACAGAGGGGTGGCTGGAAGCCCTCTAACCCTACCTCGGAGGAGTCCATCTTCCTGCAGGCTTTTCGCTCTCGGCCTTCTACCTCTTGAGTGACCCCACCTGCCAATGAGTTAATCCAGCTCATCGTGCAGCATGCTTGGCAGAACCCTGACTCTATTGAGGCCAATCCCCGGAGACCAGATAAGATCCCGCCCCCCCCCGGAAGAGCACCCCCACTGGTCTAAAGGTTTGCCAGTTGACACTATGGTGGTGACGGCGGCCAGTAAACAGGATGTAGCGGAAGAAAGTCCTACTGTTCACCTGCCCAACAAGAGAGTACCAGGCTGTGGACAGATTGGGAAAGCGAGTTTTTGCTTCAGCGACCTTTGCTGTCAGGTCCCTGAACTACTTTCAGTTTGTCCATGAGGCTGCTCTCCCACGCAACCGAAGGGGTGGCTAGAGCTGTGGGTGCAGGCATAATCATGAGGTGTCATGCCTGGATGTGCATCTGTGACCTTGCGGACTCTTTCAAGTCCTCCTTTTTGAACGCCCCTATTGAACCATCTTCCTTATTTGGTTCTAAAGTAAAGGACACACTGGCCAGGTGCAAGCAGGATGCAAAGACATTGCCTGCTATTGGCCTATGTTTTTCCAAGCCCCAACGTTCTTTTTCCAGGAACCGAAGGAGTGGAAAAATCTGGCACAAGAAATCACAAGGTCCTTTCTTTAATGCACATGGCAAGGATTCCCCTAGAGGCAGAGGGGGTTCCAATGGTGGAAGACCCTTTAGGGGTAGAGGGGGTCCTCGAAACCAAGACTCAAAGGATTCTTTCTCTGGGTGGTCTCATCAACGCTCCTGAAACGTTGCCCTATTGCTTTCCTCTGGAAGCAGTCGTGGCATGTTTTTCTCTGCACCAAACTGCCTGGCGCTCTATCTCAGATGATCGATGGGTGCAGAGAATAATCTCTAGAGGCTACTACATCCCTCTATCCTCCCATCCAAAACATTCCCGATGTTCCACCCAGTCAAAGGGAAGAATCAGCATTAGAGATAAGAAAGCTGTGCCAAAAAGAGTCATCCAAGCAGTCCCTCCAGACCAGTGCGGATCCGGGATTTACTCAAGATTCTTTTTGGTGCCGAAATAAGACAGGGGACTGGAGACCCATTCTGGATCTCAGTCATTTAAACATATCAGTGGTACAAACCAAATTCCGCATGGTCACTATTCAATCCATTTTACCATTTTTAAGGGAGGATGTTTGGATGTGATTGATAGATGGGATGCGTATTACCACATCAAAATGGACAAATGCTCCAGGAGTCTCCTTCGCTTCCAGCTAGGAGCCAATCATTACCAGTTCTGAGCCCTACCATTCGGTCTCTTGACGGCCCCTAGAGTTTTCACTGAATGTCTAGCAGTGGTGATAGCTCATCTGAGACTTCAAGGATTCCAGGTGTTTCCATATTTAGACGATTGGCTCCTTTCCGCCCCCACCAAGCATCTTCTGACCATGGCCCTCCGTTACACACACTCACTAGTGGAGTCCCTAGGCATCACCATACATAGGTAGAAATCCAACTTACAACCTACCCAACAGCTGGAATTCATAGGGGCAGTTTTCAATACTCGAACATGCCTGGTATCTCTACCTGCTCACAGGCTTCAGAGATTAAGATTGCATGTATGTGTGATACTCTGTCAAAGAAAGGTGTCAGCAAGGGAAGTTCTGCAGGCTCTAGGGTCCATGTCTGCAGCCATTCCGATAGTTCTTCTGGCAAGGTTACACATGAGTCTGTTGAAATGGCTGCTATTGTCCCAGTGGTTGGCAAATCTTCACCCCCTATACTCACAAATCCTCATAACCAACTCTTGCAAGGAAGATCTCCTTTGGTGGATAAGGCCAGACGCAGAACTTTGGTTTCGCCCTTTTCAGACTCCTCATCCCAACACCACTGTGACCACAGATGCTTCCCTGATAGGGTGTTGGGGCCATTTTCAGGGAGAGACAGTCCAATGCACGTGGTTGAGCTTAGAGGCCAACGTCCATATCAGTGTTCTGGAGTTAAGAGCTGCGCTGTTAACGTTGCAGGCATTACATCCGCTCCTTCCATCTGGAACAATTGCATTTCCATCAGACAATATGTCAGTAGTCTGGTACATAAACAAACAAGGAGGAACCAAATCCTACCCCCTGTGTCGAGAGGCCATGAGAATTTGACACTGGGCGATAACTTCCGACCACTTTCTTATAGCAATGCATATCCTGGGGAGTTCCAACGTGATTGTGGGCAAGCTGAGCAGATGCATTCTCCTTCCACACGAGTGGTCTCTCAATCCAAAAGTGATGGCAGAAATTTTCAGCCAATGGGGCCAGCCTTGCTGCGACCTTGTCGCCTCCCCTTCGAACAACAAACGCAGCAGCTTTTTTGCCCTCTTTCCCCCAAAGGGGAAGTCCCCGAGAGACTCTCTGACTCACAATTGGCCCATGGGTCTCCTCTATGCTTATCCAACAATTCCCTTGATACCCCTATTTTTAAAAAAAAAAAGCAGCTCGGTTGAGATGCAAGGTGATCCTCATTGCCCCATTCTGGTCTCATGAAGTGTGGTTCCCCTTCCTCCGGCCTCATCTGTTACAACCTCCATGGATGCTGGGCACTCATCCAGACTTAATTTCTCACCCCCAAGGGTTGACTCTCCCAAATCTGTCCCACTCTCAAGCTGACAGCTTGGTTTCTCCACTTCCATTAGTTGCCAGGCAGGAAACCCTTTCCTCACCTGTTCGCAATATCATTCTGGCCTCCCATAAGCCATCCACTAGAAAACTTTACTGAGATAAATGGAAAAGGTTTGCTGTTTGGTCTAAAGAATGGATGCTAGATCCCTTCTCAGCTCTGGTCTCTGTTATACTTCAGTACCTTTCTGAGTTCTTTGAGAATGCAGCATCAGCTTCTACCATATGACTCCATTTAGCAGCTATTTCCAATTTTCATAACGGATCAGAGGGGACTCCACTGATCTCCACCCACCTATGCAAGACCTTTCTCAAAGGAGTGTTTCATAGAAGACCCCCAATCAGGTGTCCATTAGAGGCATGGAATCTCTCCCTAGTACTACAGTCTCTCTCTCTCTACCCCCTTTTGAGCCTGCTGCAAAATGTGATCTCAAATTCCTATCATAGAAATCTCTATTTTTGGTAGCTGTCACTTCATCTAGACAGATATCAGAATTACAAACCTTATGCATCAAGAGACCTTACTTAATATTTCATAAAGACAGAGTATCACTACGTGCTAATCCATCTTTTCTCCCCAAAGTGATTTCTGATTTCTCTGATAACCAATCCATCAAATTCCCAGTATTTTTCCAAACTATTCCACAAAGGAGAATACTGTCTACACTCATTGGACGTACATAGACAACTACGTTTTTACTTAGACAGGACTAAATCAATCTGCATGACAGATCAACTTTTCATTTCCTTCTCTGGTCCAAAAATAGGATATGCTGTGTCAAATGTCACTTTATCAAAGTGGCTCAGAGATTGTATTGCTTTTTCATATTCACATACAGATGAGCCTAAACCTCAAAATATCAAAGCACATTTAACTAGAGCTATAGCACCTTCTGTTGCTTTTCACTCCAGAGCTTCTATAGACGACATTTGCGCAGCAGCCATTTGGGCTAAACCTCACACTTTCATCAAACATTACAAGTTGGATATGGTCTCCAGGGGAAGAGCATCGTTCGGCTCAGTGGTGCTCAGGAATGTTCTTCCATAAGGGCCACCCAGGTTTCTCGGGTAGCTTGGGATTCTGCCCCATCAGTGATGAGTGGAAAAAAGATTAACAACATCAGATGAAGAAGTTATGTCTTACCATAACGTTCCATGTGTGTTGTTGATCTTCTTCCATTCATCACATCCCGCCCTGCGTCCCCCACCAAAGGCTGGTGGATATCATGGGTCCTTGTGGTGTTTTCAGGGTTTTTGCGCAGAAATGGCCTCTGCCTTAGTTCTATATGTCTTATGCAAACTCGATCTGAGATAACAGGGAGAAGGGCATTGTGGATAGCTTAGCTCGAGAGTTTTTGGTGTACGCGAGCTTGTTATTAGGCCGACGCAGTTCCGAGGGCTCAGAACCGAACTCATCAGTGATGAATGGAAGAAGATCAACAACACAGATGGAACGTTATGGTAAGACATAACTTCTTTTTATCCAGCCGGAGTAGATGTAGTTATACCGGCTGGCTACATGAGAGAAAATAATGGCTATAGTAAGTAATTTGAGCTTTCCACAAGTTACAGATATCACAGGAACAACCAGTATGTACACACACACACACACACACACACCTCAGTATCACTAGAAAAGACGACCATATGATATATCTTAATATGATTCTGCCTCGATTTGGCAGATGACAGCGGCAGTTGCACTTACTCTAGAACAGTACCTGTAAAAGAAAGACCATGCGCTTCTCCCTCCAAGAATATCATGGACTTCACTCCAGGAAGTCTCAGAAGGTGAAGAGACTGGACAAGCTACATAGCAGCTTAACTGTTAATTGGGGCCTGGAGAAGCTGCACTTATGTCCAGGCCTGGCCTTAGGCAGCTTCCTTTGTCATCTTGTGCTAGATTGAATCTGATTTCCTTCTACTTCTACTTCTACTTCTTCAGCTAAACATGTGGTAGATTCTAATCCCTCCCCCTCTGACAAAGATGGGAAAACTCTTAATATATTTGGGAAGAGAGTTTATTATTCTGCCACTCTTGTTTTTAGGATTATTAATTGTTTATTTATTTTTTATTTTATTTTTATTTTACATTTGTTGACTACGATAGTCCGACTGGACGAGGTCCATTTACAGTGGAGGCCCGGGGAGAAAAGCTCCACATTAGTTAAACAGTAACAGCAAAAAGTTATAAGACAAGCAAAAATCACACAAGAAATTATACATATCCACACTAGATTTGTTCCTAGCAAGCTTAAATTGCATAAAAAATTTAGGCCCAGTTGGCAATCAACTGAGGAGTTTCCATAACTGTAGCATGTAGACAGTGGGAAGATGTAGTGAGGAAGGTAAGAAGGAGTGGAAGAAAGTAGGAGAATAATTATGTAATGCATGGACAGAGCCAGGAATTCATAAGATGTGACTTAAGTCAATTTTTGAACTGTGTTGTAGATGATGCAGAAGTCACATTATGGGGGAGATTGTTCCAGTTACTAGCTGTGGTATGAGAGAATAGAGCTTTGCCTGCAGTGTTGTTAGCCCTAGAGATACAGAGGAGGGATTTGTTGTTAGAACGAAGAGGACGATTTGCTGAGTATTGGATCAGTAGTTGGTTTAGTGCTGGAGTTTTGTGAGGATTCCTTAGAATGTTGAAGGTAAGAACTAGTTGGTCTTAACTATGTAATTGAGGAAGTTCTAGCCATTGTAGCTCCCTTAGAGCCTGGCAGTGATGGGTTCTAAAAGTGGAGTTGTTGGCAAATTTGGCAATTTTATTGTAGCGCGACTCAAGTTTGTCTAGGTTCAGTTTTCTGATCTGGGTTAGGATTGGTGCTGCATACATTAGGGTTGACAATAGGTGAGTCTGGGCTAGGGTGACCCATGCCTGATCTGATAGGAAGTTTTTTTAGAGAAAAGAAGTGGGCCCAATATTGAGCCTTGTGGTATGCCTATGGTAGTTGGAAGTAGAGGAGATAGCACACCTTGCCATTGGACAGATTTCTGCCTGCCAGATAGTTTTTGAACCAGGCAATAGTAGATGGGCAAAGGATAGGGAGGATAGAGAATGTAATAGCCTGTATGTGAGACCATGTCAAACACTTTGGAGAGATCTAAGAATATAGCTGATACAAAATTATTGCTGTTTCTATGTTGGTTAACCTGATTAGTAAAAGAGAGAAGTGCGGTAGTTGTGCTGTGGTTTAGGCGGAAACCATGCTGTGTGGAGGAGAGGAGATTGTGTATTCAGGAAATGGATGACTTGAGTGTGAACGCATTTCTCAAGTAGCTCAGATAAGGGAGATAAAATAGCAATGAGGCGGTAGTTTGAAAAGTCATAGGAGTTGACGCCTTTGTAAAGAGGGATAATATATGAGACTTTCCATAGTTGAGGGATGTAGGCTTCCTGTATGGAACCAATGATAAGGACTGGGACAGGGTAAGCTAAGGATTCAGCTGCTATTTTTAGGAAGTTAGCAGGTATACCATTGGCTGCAAGAGTGGTGGGTTTCAGTTTTAAGAGGAGTCTTTTAATTATAGAGGTGGGTACAGGTGAGAGACTAAAGGAAGGGGATTTATCAGGACTTATGGTTGGGGTAGATATAAAGCTATTATTAGATAGTTGGAAAGATAATGACAGAATTGATTCTGTGAAGTGATGATTAAATTGAGAAGCTATGCTGTCATTATTAGTGGTGGTTTTGGGAGCTGAAGTGGCAGTTTTGATGGGTTTTAGTAGGGAGCTGATAGCTTGCCAAAACATTTGGGGATTTTTGGAGTGCTTGTCTTTGATACCTAGGAAGTAGTTCTGTTTATCAAGTTTTGTTTGTTTTTTGGTCTGATTCCTAAGTTGTTGGTAGATGTTCTTCGTGTTTCACTGTTGCAGTCATTACATTTGGGTTATCTGCTTGCAGGTAGCCCTCAGTCGGCCTGATCAACAAAGTCTTGGGTCCTGCGTCAGTTGCTGTCCCTTCTTCCATGACATCAGGTCGTCAGGGGTATAAAACACGCAGATGGCACCATTTCATCAGTCTTTCTTGCTGTGCGGTGCCTGAAGCAGAAGCAGTTCGCAAGTGCCTGTGGGCTGACTCCTGAAATTTTCATTTTCGAGTTTCAGAACCGAAGTCTTCAACTAACAGCTAAGTACCCCGTTAGGGAAACCTTTTCTTGCTCTTAACCGATGTCAGTAAAAATAAATAATTGCATTACTTGTGGAAAGCAAATACCTCATAAAAATTTTAATTCGTACTGTATTCCTTGCCTAGGCCTAGACCACAACGTACCTCTCTGTCGGTTTTGTGCCTTATTTAAACCACAAACTATCCGTCATCTGTATATTTACGCTTCTAAATATTTTGGTGCTCGGTTCAATTATCCTGATATGTCTTCGGTCAGCCATCCAACTACCGACATTCCGTAAAAACGCAAAGATAAAGACAGAGACAGGCCCCCTAGGTCCAAAGCTGCCGACGATGCTTCTCCTAAGCCAGTCGGCAGTTCCCCGGTACTCAGTGAGGCGCTTTCGCAGCCCCTGATACCCGCTACTTCTGATCCGCAGGCCTCTACTGAAACCCATTCGGGGTCTGGTATGCCGCGAGATGCTTCAACTGTGGAACCTGCGGATGTCTCTTCCTTGGATGGGTCCGAAGCCGCTGTGCAGGCACCGGCTTTTGAGGGTGTATTCAGGCCTACTGACTTGCGTATTAAACCAACGCCATCTTCTTCTTCAAGGCCTAAATCTCGAACCATGCCTAAAAAACTGACGCCCAGACCGCATGTTCAGGCCTCTATGCCTAAAAAACAGATGATAAGAATGGCTGAAGACCTTATTACTTTAACCAGGGGAAGCCAGCCTTCCCCCTCTAAGAGACCTAAGACTGAGTTTGTTTATGATACTTCCGACCAGGATTCTGAATTTTCTGTTTCCTCTGATGACCAGGATTTACCCTTATCTACCTGTGAGGATTCTGATGATGAGGACTCCATTCCCTCTGCTTCCCCCAGAGGATTTCTCTTTTGGTGAAACCTTGCATACTCTCAGGGAGCATTTTCGTTGGGAAAGTCAGGATTTCTCTGATTCTAAAAAGAGGCTTAGGGATTTCTTACTCCTGCCCCAGCACAGGCCTTTAGCCATACCTACTGTATTAGACATTGTTGATTATGCATTTGCAGAATCTAGCTTGGCCCCTGACTCTTTACCTCCTGCTCCCAGGAAACCTGATAGATATTACAGGGTCCCTGACTCTTACAAGTTCCTTTTCAAAAATCCTACTGCGGATCCTGAGACCATTTCACAGGGGCCTAAGGGCATTAAAGCTACTACTGCCAAAAATCCTACCCCCCTCTGATAGAGACTCCATGGCGCTGGATAGATGGGGTAAGAAGGTATACACTTCTGTAACTCTGGCAATTAAGGCCTTAAACTGCCTGTTTAATATGTTGAAGTATCAGCAGCATATTATTGGATTGCTTAAACAGAAAATGATGTTGTTTCCTGATTGTGCTGAAAATAAGGATTTACAGGATTTATTGCATTCAGCTGAACAAGTTGGAAAACATACTTTACAATGTGGTTTTGACTCTCTAGAGGCATCTTGCAGGGCTGCTGTAACTGGGCCTGAGAAGGCATGCTTGGCTTAAGGAGCAATCCCTACCAGATCATGTTAAAGCAAAATTACTGAATGCTCCCCTAAACCACGACTGCCTGTTTGGCAACAAGGCAGAAGAAGTTCTTAAAAAGATGGAAGAAAACGCTAAATCTATGCAGACTGTTAAAGATTTTTTACAAGTACAACCTCCAAGATTTAGTAGGCATTGGCCTTCCAAGAATTGGTCCTTTCCTGCCTCTTCCAGACCTTCTCAGTCCAAACCCAGATCCAGCAGAGCTCCCAGGCTGCAGTCCCAGGGTACGCACAGGACTAAGCAGTGGGGGTCTCCACTTCCAGATCTGGTAGTAATAAGACTCCTCCCTATGGTAAGCTGTCTCAATGACTTTCTTTTAAAATTTCCAAGCACTTATCAACTGAGTGCCCCTTTGGGGGGAAAGATTGCTCTTCATGCAAAGAACTGGGAACTCATTACCCAGGACAAATGGGTTTTAAATATAGTGTCCCAGGGATACAGATTTCACTTCCACACGTTGCCAACACCAAGCGGGTGGCCAGACCTACCCCCAAATCAGTGGGCAGAGGCCAAAAAACAAGTACTTTCTCTCTTAAGCATGGGGGCTATTCAGCTGGCACCAGAAGAGGAAAAGGGACAAGGTTTCTACTCGAGACTTTTCCTGGTACCCAGAAAAGACAATTCATGGCGTCCTATCCTGGACCTGTCTACTCTACACACCTTTTTGGAGATTCCAAAATTCAAGATGCTGACTCTTCACCAGTTGCTTCCTATGCTAGGCAAAGATGCCTGGTTGGCAACACTAGATTTAAAAGAAGCATACCTGCACATCCCAACCAGGGAATCTTGCAGAAGATACCTAAAGCAGGTGACGTGCACTATCAGCTCTCTGCACTGCCCTTTGGCTTATCTACTGCACCCAGGGTATTCACAAAGTGCCTAGGTCCAGTTATTGCATTTTGCAGGCAAAGAAATATTCAAATATACCCATACCTGGACGATTGTCTAATTCAGGCAGAAAGCCAGGACATACTTTTGAATCATCTGGCCTTTGTACAAAGGGTTGTAACTTGTCTGGGGTACACCATAAATGAAAATAAATCACACCTGGTACCCTGTCAGCAAATTATATTCCTGGAAGCAAGCTTGAATACAACTTCCTAGATGGCTTTCCTCATTCCAGAGAAACAAATTCATCTGACAACCTACTTCAAACAAGTGGCTACAAAAACCCTGCTATCCACAAGGCAAATACTGCAAGCCTTGGGGTTCATGGCCTCATGCATTCTTCTAATTCCATATGCAAGACTGCATATGAGGAAACTGCAGTGGTATCTAAAAAGCCTATGGTGTCAACATTCTCAGGATCTAGAAGCAATGATTCCCATCATACCTTGCCTACGCCTAGAATTCCTTTGGTGGGCAGAGGCCTGCCATCAAAACAAGGGACTAACTTTCACACCACCCACTGCCGCCCAAACCCTAACAGCAGACGCATCAGACTATGCTTGGGGGGCTCACCTGGCAGGGAAGTGCATTCAGGGCAAATGTTAAATGCACCTGCATATCAATCAAAAAGAAATGTTAGCTGTACAGAATGCTCTGACAGCCTTCAAGGACCACATTCTTCCAGGACAACTAATGGTAAAGACAGACAACACCACTGTTATGTGGTACATAAACAAGCAGGGGGGTACACATTCTTACCCCGTTTGCAGACTAGCCATGGCATTGTGGAACACAGCCTTGAGCTACCAAGTGCACCTACAAGCTCAATTCCTGCCAGGAAAGTTGAATACACTGGCAGACGGACTAAGCAGAAACCTCATGGACCCACACGAGTGGAAACTGGAGCCAAGGATTTTCAGCATGTTGACAAGTAAATGGGGGAGCCCAGATATAGACCTGTTTGCCTCTCCCCAGAACTACCAGTTGGCCAAATTTTGCACAAGGACTCCCCACAAACAAGCCTGGAAAGTGGATGTTCTGCCCTTCAGCTGGAAAAACCTATCGGTCTATGCCTTCCCCTCTCTGCCTGTGCTCTCCAAAGTACTACAAAAAATCAAACAGGACAAACCAAGGATGATTTTGATTGCTCCAGACTGGCCATGCCAACACTGGTCCCCCTCCTGCGCAGTGTGTCACGGTTATCCCCATGGCACCTGCCTCAGACTTCCTTCCCTGTTGTTTCAGCAAGAGAACCAGATTCTGCACCCTCAGCTTCTAACACTGAACCTAGCAGCCTGGCTAATTATCTAATCTGTCCTGTACCATCCCTCAGTAAACCTGTGATGGATATCATTTCAGAGGCAAGGAGGCCTAGTAGTAGAAAATCTTATGCTGAAAAATGGAAAAGATTCTGGGCCTGGAACCAATCTCAAGGGATGAGCACAGCAGCGCCCAAGTTACCTCAGATTTTACAGTACTTAACTGAGATGCTTCACAAGGGCCTGTCTTTTTCCTCCATCAAAATTCACACCTCAGCCGTTTCAGCTCATTATAAAAAGAGAACCTCCCCTCTTCTCTCATCCACTGCTCAAGCAGTTCTTCAGAGGGGCAAAAAATTTGAGACCACCCAGGAGAGCTCCAATCCCAGCCTGGGACCTTAACTTTGTTTTGGAGAAACTCACTCAACCTCCTTTCGAGCCAGCTGCTACTGCAGACTTAACATTTCTTTCTTGGAAAACAGCTTTCCTTTTAGCAATCACTTCAGCAAGAAGCGTATCTGAATTACAGGCCCTTATGGCAGTGGAGCCTTTCATCATTTTTCATGTGGACAGGGTGTCCTTCAGAGCCAATCCATCCTTCATGCCCAAGGTGGTATCCAGTGTGGCTCTTAATCAGTCCATTCATGTGCCAACCTTTTTTTTCCCAATCCACAGAACAAAGGGGAACAGATACTGCATTCCTTTGATGTGCACAGACAACTTGGATTCTCCTTGGACAGAACTAAACCTCAAAGGAAATCTGAACAACTGCTGGTGGCATTTGTTGCAGGGGCAGAGGGGAAGGCTATTTCAAAGCAAACCATTTCTAAATGGATAGGCCATTGCATTAATTTATGCTATAAGCACCATAGAAAACCTATCCCACAGGGGATCAGACCTCACTCCACCAGGGCTGCATCTACCTCTACAGCCTTTCTCAGAGGAGTCCCTACCAGTGACATCCTAGAAGCTGCTACCTGGAGTTCTGTACATACTTTTACCAAGCATTATAATTTGCCAATTTTCTCAAAATCCAGTCTTGCAGGGCCTTATAACTGGACGTAATGCTATCTAAATTCCTCCTTCCAACCATAGCTTTGGGAATCTACCCAAATGTAATGACTAAAACAGTGAAACATGAAGAACATAGTACAGTTGTGTCCACTTACCATAAATGTAGATGTTCACTGTTGCACTCCTGGTTACCCTCCCTCCAGCCCCCTGACTTCTTTTGGCTAGACCTCTACTTTCCTTTACTATGCTTAAAAGCTTTTTGGTGTATTTTCTTTTTTGTTGGAGGTATATCATTGTATTTTTATATTTAATTGCTTCCATTAGGGGGGCACCTGACATCTGGGGCAAGAAAAACTGATGTAATGGCGTCAGCTGCAAGTTTTATATCCTCTGACGACCTGATGTCATGGAAGAAGGTACACCAACCGATGCAGGACCCAAGACTTTTGTTAATCAGGCCGACTGAGGGCTATGTGCAAGCAGATAACCCAAATGTAATGACTGCAACAGTGAATACACTCAAACATCTACATTTATGGTAAGTGTACACAACTGTACTTTTTGTTTTGCTAGGCTAGTGTTATTCTTTTTCCAGATTTTACAGGCTTTATCTCTGGACTTTATTAAGGCTCTTGTGCTCCTACTTAGCCATGGGGAATAGTTTGTTTTAGCTCTAATTTTTCTAATGGGAGCGACTGTATTAAGGACATTGGTAAAAGTACTGTCTAATTCAAGAGTTCATAGTGGATCCTAGTTGCATTGTTTTAAAATACTGTTAAGAGTTTGTGAGTTTAATTTGTGGTCATCCCTGATTTGTCTATAAACTATGGGTTTGGGTATGCTTGCACGTTTCCGTAGGAGGAACTTGCGGAGGTGATCACTAAGCTCATTTGGTAGACAGCCTACTTGGTAATTTTGTTTGGGGCAGTTCACCAAAGTCCAGTCAAGAATTGATTGTTTTGGGATTTTCTGTCCACTCTAATGGGTTCTTGAATAAGTTGAGAGAACCCAAATAAATTAATATGGTTAGAGGGGTTGTTAGAGTTTCAAGCTATCCAGTCAGAATTTAGGTCACCTAGCAGGATAGTTTCCTGAAGGAGGTTATCTCTAGTCCATTGTAAGATTGCCTTGGTTATAGGAGAGTTGTCTCCTGGAGGGATATAGCTACAGAGAATGTTGATTTTCTTTTTGTTGTTTAGAAATAGAACTGAGCCTAAAGTTTTGGCATTCTGAAATTTAGGTAAAGGAGTCTGCAGAGGTTGGAGGTTGAGTGTGTTTTTAAAGAGAATTGCAACTCCGCCTCCCTTCCTACCTGCTGTATCTAGTCTTAGGGTATTATATCCTGGAGGGAGGATTTCTTCATTTTGGGTGCTGGGTTTTAGTCAGGTCTCAGTAATGGTTAGTATATTGGGGGAGTAGTGAGCTATGAATGCGTCTAAGTCAGGTAGTTTGTCAGATATACTTCTAGAGTTAAGGTTACTAATAAGTAGGTCTGATGTCTGTTTGTTTGAGAGTATGGTATTGCAAGGTCCTGAGTTTGGGTGTATGTCCCCTGAGATAAGTAGCCATTTTCTAAGAAGTAGTTTAAGTTTAATCGAGTGTGCTAGATCTGTATTAGATCTAGATGTTATTTTTCTAGTGAAGGGTCATACGATGAGTGTTTTATATGTGTGTAATATTGAGCTGTCATTAAATAATGTGGAACAGATGAGGAAATTTATGTGAGTGTTTGTATGTATGGAAATATGTGTTGTGTGGAAGGTATTGTTGTTTAATGGTGTTGGTATGTATGGATGTAGTATAGGCTAGGGTGGTGAGAGTTATTAGTAGGAGTAGTAATATGCCTCGCATGATTTGTGTAGGTGAGGCTTGGGTATCAGAGGTATTGTGGGTTGAAAAATTGGGTAGGTATAGTGGGGTGGTCCCTAGATACTCTCTGTGCTTTTTGGGTGGGGAGGATAGTTGGGGGTCTGGTTGGGGTGGATGGTTTGAGGTAGTTGATAGGTGTTGGGGTGGTCAGGTTATGAGGGTTAAGAATAAATCTAGAATGTAGTGGGGGCAGGTGTGAAATGGGGGCAAGGTAGGTGAACGGAGCAGGGCACAGCCAATCCAGGAGACTACAGAAACAATGTGTATGTACTGTTCAGGGCAGAGCAGTAGTACAGAGTAAGTGGGTAAGATTCAAATTATTGCTTTTCTTAAATATACATTTGTTTGTCTCTTTAATTTTAAATTTTAGCTACAGGGTTATTGGGAAGCCTAATCAGTTTACTGATATTGCCTTTCTTTTTACCCATGTCCTTTAAACTCTGGAAGGGGGTATAGATAGTTGCAGCTATGTCAGTTACTGTCTTTAGCTACTTTTAAAAGAACAAAGTTTGAGTCGGGGATTGTGTAGGGTGGATAATGGGCAGGTCATGGAGAGAGAAAACGGCTAGGCATTTGGGATAGCAAGCTAACCGCGGCTAAGGTAGTTTAACAAACTTTTTATTCTTAACTTAATAGCCTTAGGTTTCTATTTGCAATGGTAGGTTAGCTTTGTCACATACTTAGTCTCTATCTTTTAGGAGGCTGTAAAGAAGGTTGCCGTTTGGTGTTGTGGCTGTCCTTGGTAACGGCTCCTTAGTTCAGGACACAAAGCACTGGGATTTCCATTTTTTTTTTTTTCAAAGTGGTTATTTGGGGGACAGCTAGGAGGAAAATGTGAAACAATTGGTTTAAGGTATGCAGATAGGGATTACACAGTCATACAGTATTCAACAACACTATATGAAATTATTGGTACTAGAATCAAATTGAGAGCCCAAGCTATATTGCTATAAAACAGTCACTAGCCAAGTAGCCTTAATGTATAGATAGCTATGAAAGACTCGAGTCTATAGGATTAACAGGACTCTTTTTGACCGAGCTAAGACATTTACAGGCAAAAAATTGGAAGCGTTTGTTACATTACTATCGTCTATTAGAAACAATCACAGTAACATACAATAGCTGTCAGCCAGCAGTCATTAAGAAAATAAACAGTGTGTATATCCCTATGCAAGTTTCTCCTAGTAGCAGTTGGTAGTACAGGGACTATGCATGTACGTATTTAACATCTGCAACATTGAACACTCAAGATAGTACAGGCAGCAACTTTCTGTTACACTTAGTTTCCAAAAACATCAGCAGAGAAGTTAGTGTCTACAAAAAGTGAACTATGTTATCACAGTCAGAGCAAGATTACAAGCGTCTGCATCGATGTTACAAGTGCTAAACTATTAGTATAATGTGTTATCAAATTCAAAAATAATTACTGAAACCAGCTGCAGTATATATGCAAAAATGTTTTTGTAATGTAACTTACCCAGAGAGCACGCTATCGCTGAGGCTGCATGGCATATGGGACTGTGTTGGAAGAGAGGATTTTAAAAATGGTGCCCAGGGATATTGGGGAGTATTATAGACTATCCGGATGATAGGCGGGCTACACCAGAGTTGGCGGTTATTGCAAAGAATAACAATTAGTAAGTCCAAGTTAAGAGAAGCAAGATCAGTCAAATAGTAGGGTGTAAATCAGTAGTCAATTTACTGATATTGCCTTTCTTTTTACCCGTCTGGCCTTTAAACTCTGGGTGGGGGGTATAGACAGTTGGAGCTATGTCAGTCACTGTCTTTAGCTACTTTTCAAAGAATAAATTTTGAGTTGGGGATTGTGTAGGGTGGATAATGGGCCGGTCATGGAGAGGGAAAACAGCTAGGCATTTGGGATAGCATACTCACCGTGGCTAAGGTAGTTTAACAAACACTCTTTATTCTTAACTTGATAGCCTTAGGTTTCTATTTGAAATGGTAGGTTAGCTTTGTCACATACTTAGTCTCTATATTTAGGAGGTTGTAAAGAAGGTTGCATTTTGGTGTTTGGTGTTGTGGTCATCCTTGGTAACGGCTCCTTAGTTCATGACAGAAAGCACTGGGGTTTCCATTTTTTTTCAAAGTGGTTATTTGGGGGACAGTTAGTCTCTATCTTTAGGAAGCTGTAAAGAAGGTTGCAGTTTGGTGTTTGGTGTTGTGACCGTCCTTGGTAACGGCTCCTTAGTTCAGGACACAAAGCACTGGGGTTTCCGTTTTTTTTTTTTTTTTCAAAGTGGTTATTTGGGGGACAGCCGGAGAGCACACTATTGCTGCAGCTGCATGGCACATGGGACCATGTTGGAAGATGTTGAGAAAGTAAAAATCTAGGACTGGTCTCCATGATTCTTCTTTTTAGTATTAAAAATATCAATAAAAACATTTAAATATTAAGCTAATGTTATAGTTTTTGCTTGCTTCTTTTAAAAATGCAAGTATTATGGGATAAGGGGTAGCCTCGAGCCAGTAAACAGCTCTCAAGCTATTGAAGGTGGCCGAGTTGGAGCCGAGGATCGGCTCCGATCCCAACCAGCAAGAAGGAAAGTGAGATGAAGACAACTAACATGGAACGTTATGGTAGGTACATAACTTCTTTATACTTGGTCTGTTATTTGACGATATGTAGGGTTAAGCTCTCAAAATTTTTCTGAAGATATTAAGCTGAAAGTGTGAATTCTCTTCTTGATAGGGAGGTTGCATTTGGCCGTCTTCCTTTGAGGTCTTGAACAAATGTGATGAGAGAGCAAAAGAGATTCATTAGGTGACTCAGACTTTCAGCCATCTTTGTCCAAATTTGTTAAAGGTTTCATCCATAAGTCAGCATCCTTTCATAAAAAGGAAAATAAGCAGTCTCAGCAAATTTCTGACAAGCAGACATTCACAAAATAATGGCAAGGAGGCATCAGAAAAGAGGGGTGAGGGGAGCTCCGAGAAACAAGGAAAGTCCAACAAATTTGAATGACCATATACAAATTATAATCCCCTCCTTCCCACCCTGCTAGTCCTTTAAGTCTTCCCCAAAATCTGGCTCTCAATTTCTTTCTCTCTGTGCAACAAAAATGCTTTTTGAGAGTGATCCATCAGGGCTACAGATGGCAGTGGGATTCCCTACCTTCTTTTCAGGGGATTTCTCCTCATCCACCAGATCAAATTTATTCAGCATCTGCTGACTCAAGGGATAATTCCTCCTATTATTCAGCAAATGCTGACTCAAGGGGTAATAGAGCCTCTTCTATTTTTCCAAACATTTAAATGTTTTATTCATATTTTAATACCAAAAAGAAGATTCATGGAGATCAGTCCAGGATCATTGCATTCTTAACTGTTTGTTAAAGTCCCAAAGTGCACAGTGCTGTCCCTTCACAACCTGTTACTACTTATTCCCACTTCAGCTTTTTGGTAACTCTGGATTTAAAGGATGCTAATCATCACTTTTCTATACAAACATTTTTTAAGGTTTTCTGTGTCTGTGATGCACTTTCTGTTCTCTGCATTACTCTTTGGGTTATCTGCTGCTCCAAGAGTGTGCTTATTGCACATTGTAAGGTATTCATATTTTTCTTTATTTAGATGACTTGCTTAGCTTCCTAGAGTCTTTTTCATGTGTCAGGAAGCTCTCGTGTGGTTAAGAGATCTTCACAGACTGGGTTTCAGGAGAATGCTAAAAAGCCCTGTTGGACTCCTTACCACATGATTGAATTGAAGCATCCTGGAAATGCCCTAGTAAGAAAAGATGTGTTTCTTTCACAGAAAAAAATAAATCTTTATCTAGATCTTTTCTTGAGTTTTTCTACTCAGCTCAGGAGCTAGGATACTTGGATTCACGGTATCTGATTATCATGATTCTCCGAGAGAGACTCCAGATGTGAATGCTTCCATGGTAACCAAACTCTGTATAGTCCCAATATCAGCACTCCCTGACATTTCAAATTCTAGTTTTGGAATTAGTTTTATCCGAGTCCAAGTCTTCCATTCTCTCTTTCAGCTCCAATACAGTCTGTAACAACAGATACCTTAGAATTTGTCTGGGGAGTTGTGTCATTGAGGATAAAGTTGCAATGTCTTTGGAACAAAATAGACCAAAACAAACAAACTATGGTCCCATTCTCAGTGATGTGGAACATAAACAATCAAGGGGGTTCCGTATCTTACTCTCTGTGCAGACTAGCCATAATAGCCTGGGATTTACCAATTCAGCACAGTCTCTCTCTGCATACATTTTACATTCCATCAGAGCAAAAACATTGTGGAAGAAAAGCTGAGCAGGATCAGGACAAACCTTCACAAATGGAAATTGAATTGGGGGGGGGGTCCAGGATTTTATCCATCTGTGTGGAAGACCTCAGATCTATTTGCATCCATTCACAGCACACAACTGGCAAATGTCTGCTCCAGGATCCTTGCAAGCAGGCCTGGAAAATAGATGCATCCTTATTTCCGTGGACGGGAATCTTCCTGTATGCCTTTCCACTTACATCCAGGGTCATCTGAGGATTCAGAATGACTTTCCAAAGATCATTGTGGTGACTTCCTTCCAGTCCAGGCAGCAGTAGCGCTCCCTTCTTTTTGAAATGGCAAGGGCAATTAACACAAGCTTCCTCACAGATTGTACCTGCTCACACATGACAGAGGTCGGTTGATAAACCCAGATGTGAAACAACTTCAATTAGCTGCTTGGATAATAGAGCTTTAATACTTTTAGGCAACTGTTTTCTGAGGGCATGCAAGAGGTATTAAATGAGCAAATAAAGTTGCTAGTAAGAAATCATATATTAGCAAATGGAAATGATTTTCTTCTTGGTGCCATATTAAGAACCAAGATCCTTTTAAGACTAGTATTTCTCTGGTTCTGCAATATTTGTGTGAGTTTTACTAACCTCTAGCTTTTCTGACTCCTTTATTGAGGTTCATTTGTCAGCTATTACAGTAGTCTGCCCATGGATCCCCCTCTTTCAATACATTACTATGTCAGGATGTTTTTGAAATAGAGCCATAGAAACAGACGGCTCATACCTGGGATCTTAATTTTGTTTTGGAAGAATTGACATCTCCTTCATATGAAACAGCTCATCAGGCTTATCTGAGGTTCTTAACATGGAAAACAATGTTGATCATTGCTTTAACTTCTGCAAAAAGGGTGTCTGAATTCAAAGTCCATGTGGTGGGTCAACCTCATTTCATTTTGCACACAGATAGTGCTTCTTTAAGAACTATTCCTTCATTTATGCCTAAAGTGGTATCCATGTTTATTTTGGACCAAGCTATCCATCTTCCTGTCTTCTTTCCAGAATCTAAAAATGAGGGAGAAAGGATTCTTCATATTCTGAATGTCCATAGACAGCTCATACTATCATTACAGAACTAAAACTTTCAGAAATTCTGATCAGTCAGTTATTTATTTTGAATAGAAGGACATCCCGTATTAATGAGGAAAGTTTCCTAACAGTTGTCCCATACTATTTCCTTCTATTATTCCCACTGTAGCAAGTCAATTCCAGGCAGGGTTGTGGCACATTCTACTAGGACCTTGGCTTCTTTAGTGGCTGTTTGGAAAGGGGGTGGATTCAAGAAGTATTCTAGAGGGAGATGGAAATGAACAAGAAAACCAGCAACTCTAAATCAACAATACCTTGGACTGGTACAGAGTCTGGTGTGGGGAGATGGAGATGAACAGGAAGACCAGCAACTATGAAATTAGTGAATACATGGGAGTATAAAGCATCTTATTACATTTGTGAAATATGATTTTGCAAGAAAAAGTGGCTGAAAAATACTGGCCTTTTGTTGACTTTGTTAAACTTGTGGGTGGACTGTAAAGCATATACCCCATATTATATCAGTAATGTTTAGAAGGACACTAAAAGGAGGAAAACTAACTGTAAGTAAAACAAATTTTATTCTTATAAACATTTGTGTAAAACATTTCATGACAAAATACATATTATATACAGTAAAACAGTTTTGTGTAGTGTGTAGTCTGGGGAAATTTAAATGTGGGTGGGACTTTTCAGTGCCTGTTGTAGGTGTTAAAGATATTCAAGTAAATAAATACTTTTTTAGTTGTAAGAAATATAGGTTTTTACAGTGTAACAAGAGAAAAAGGCCGGACAAAAGCAAGTTTAATATTCGTAAATACATACAAATAATTCAAGCACGGGCATTAAGGCCCTTCTAGCATGTCAGTATACCAAAACACTTGTTCGCATAATAAGTGTTGCTCTTAAAAATATCTAAACTAGTACTTACTTTAATGTAATTTGGTAGTCTGTTCCGTGTATCAGCTGCTCTCTCAGAGAACCAGTTAGTACACTTCTCATTCCTATAAAGTTTTCAACATAGGTTATCTGATGGTTCTCTACTAATTTTTGATAACCCCAAACATTCCCAGAGGTAGTTGTCTCTAAATGCCCTATATACCTGAATAAGATCTCTTCTTAGATATCTATAAAAGACACTGTACAAGTTCAGATATTTAAGTCTTTCATAATAACTTAAATTTTCACATCCACGGATACCCTTGGTATATGTCCACTGCACTCTTTCCAGTTTACTCATGGTTGTTTTCTTATAAGGTTTCTATGTTTCCATATTATTATTCCATACTGAAGTTTGGGTCTAATGTAACTGACAAACAATGACTTTCATTCTCGTTTCAGATTTCCTACACTTTATAAATACTTTTATATAACCTATAATTCTATAACTGTTAGTAACCAATTGGTTGATATGAATAGAAAAATCAAAACTGGATCTACCCATATACCCAGGTCAATAAATAAATCTACAGTTTCAATCAGTGTGAGCTGTATTAAATATTCACCATTCAGTTTGTTTCCCATATCTTGTATGCTTAGTTTTTGGTGTATTTATCAGCATATTATTCTACTTTGCCCAAATGGTCAAATTAATCCAGTTATTCTGCAGACACTCATTATCTGTAACACACGTAATCAGTTTACCCAGTTTCAAGGTCATCTGCATATAGACTGTAGAACACTTTAGATGAAAGAGTTAAGTCTGAAATATACAATATAAGCAAGTAAGGACCTAGGACAGAGCCCTGTGGGACACCCTGACTGTAACCAAGAATTTCACTTGTCCAGTTGCAGTATGATACTTGCCATATCCTATTTGTAAGCCATTCAGCTATTCTCATATCAAGAGTACATCGAAACCTGGTTGTTCTAATTTATTGATAGTGTTTTGTGTATGACCATGTCAAGTGCTGAAGTTAAAACTATGTAAATTACATCACAGCACAATTTTTCATTCATAGCTGTTAGTATATTGCTGTAGAACATCATATTACAGGTGGTTTTTGATCTATTTTCAACATATGCATGCTGATACATGGTTTCAAGTCCCAACTTATCCAGTTCTGACAATAAATTATCCAATATTACCTTCTCCATTATTTTTCCACAGCATGAAAGTAGACTGAAGGGCCTATATGACTTAATCTGTCCTACTCCCCATTCCCTTAATGAGATATGCAATAACCACATGTCTCCAATCTTGAGGAATCTCCCCATATTCAATGACCTAGTAAATAATGGATAAAGTGGTACTGTAAGTACCATTATATCCTTGCCTTTATTATGGCCTTGACTTGATTACTGTACTCAAAGAATACTTACTATTGTGTTAATCTGTACATCTCAAGCCTGACTAACACTTTGTAAATATTGTTACTAGTTTTAGTTTAGTATAATGTTTTTCTTCTTATTGTAATTATTGTTAACGCATTCTACTTTGTTTTGCGAGCTTTTCTCCCCAGGTCTCTGCTGAAAATGGGCCCTGTGCCCAGCCGGACATTACCCGGTTAACAAAAATAAATAAATAAGTTCTTGATGAAGTGTTTTCAGGTCATTATTACTAATTCCATCTTCTCTCCGTGCTTTGTTTGGATCCAGTTTGCACAGTTCTTTTTCAATATAATCTGATTCTAGTATCTGAGGTTACCTGGATGTCACTAGGATGACTTATCACCCCCTTTGTGGAGCCAAAATGTTTTGCATAAGATTTTGTAAATATATAATCTCTTGTATCTGTGAATAAATTTTAGACTCTACACACAGCTGTATGTCTTTACTCCTTGCACATCTTTATGGATCATTAACAAGGTTTCCTATTATGCTCAATATCTTTATATACATTTTCTTTAATTTTTTTTTCTGGATCTTGTCTCACACTATGTTTAATTTGTTCAGCTTGTTTATTACATTTTTCAAAGTTATAGTTCGACCTCTCTTCCATTTCTTATATTTTTTGTCTCTCACCCTAATCAGGTATCTTGTTCTTATGGAAATATATCCTCCTTACATTGTATGCCTAGATCCTGATGTTAAACATTTGTTTTGATTTTATGCATTCAAACAATTTCTGTTTCAAATCTTTTTACATTCCATTTGCAGTTTTTCCATGGAACACATCACTCCAGTTAGTTTTACATAGTGACTGTTTTGCTTCCGTATAATCTGTAATTAATCTTCTGTGCATTGGTTTAGATTTAATTTGGCAGAATTAGCTAGCAACAAATTAACCTTTATAAAGCCAGGATCACTGCACATCAGTGGTGGTAAAACATGAGGTGAAGTAGTTCTTTGGGAAAACAATGTCTAGTATGTTCTGTTCCCTGGTAGTGTTTTTTTTTTTTTTACAATCTGAAGCAATTGTTGTACCTGAACATACATTGTGAATAATTTACTACTAATATTGTTGAATCAATATTATTCCAGTCTTTTTCTGGTAAATTTAAGTCCCCAGCTAATATTGTTCTTCCCTCCTGTGTTTCATGCAAGAAATGTATGAATTCCTGTAGGTAATCAGCACTTAACTTTGGTGGTCTATACACTCCAATGTTGTTGTTGTGTCTTTCGGCTTTCGGTTAGGGGTCGCCACAGCGGAACTCCGGTCCACTAATGATTGGCAGTTGAGTTTTACGTGCCGAGTTGCCGGCCCTAACGCACAACCTTCAACGAAGGTACGCCCATTCACGCATGTCTCCACACAGAAGACGCTCTAGCTGGGAATCGAACGGGACAACTTAATTGTTATATTTTCCAGGGTTGTCTTTATAGTCACAGTTACACAGTCTCTAGTATTAGTGTTATCACTGAACATGTAATTATCACAGGTCTCATAACTACCTTTAATCCCTATCATAACACTTCCACCTGATTTTTTGTTAAAATGCCTGGTAGAGTAAAAACATTTATACCCTGACAGAACTGGTTTCCTGTCATTGTTCTTCAACCATGTTTCACAAGCAATAACAACATCAATCTTTTGGAAACGTAGCAAATTTTCCAATAAAAATCTTTATTATTAATGCTCCTAGCATTAACAACCATTAGAGGTGCATTAGATGTTGATGTCTGTGAACTGTTAAATTTTTGACCTGACAAAAATCCTGCCTGATGTTTGTCAAATATTGCAAAATATCTGCTGCAAATATTTTCTTCCCTGATCTTGATAAATGCATGCCATTCTGTCGGAACACGTGTGCCCAAAACTAGGCTTGGATCCTCTACATATTTCCATTTTTTAAAACAGGACATTTTTTCCATGTAGGTATTTACCCAAAACATCTTTTCATTCACAGTGACCTGGCTATCCTTCCTATATGTGATTTGTGAAAAATAGGTCCTAACACAAGTACAAGCTATACTATTTAAGAGGGCTGTAAGTTCCTTACTAAAAGAGAGTCCTTGTGGATGACATCATCTATACCGACATAAATAATAACAGATCCGTACTTCCTTACATTAAGGAATTTCAAGGCTTGTTTCACATCTTCTATTTTTGCTCCTGGCAAACATAACCCTACTTGATGTTCATTATCTTCTCTGCAAATGTACGTATCAGTTCCCTTAATTAATCCAATTAGAAGACTATCTTTTCTGACCAGATCTGATGAATTTTCATAAGATCATAGGAGGTTACTAGGCTACTGACCCTAGGGCCCCTTACAAGCCTAGCCAAGTTGTACCCTTATTTCCACAATTGGCACCTGTCATCCCTGTCCAAGAGAGATATAGGTGGGACCCCTGAGGTGAATTTACAGTTACCCATCCAATCGTCCAGATTGTGTTTGAAGAGGGCCAGTGAGGTGCTCTGCTTGACATGAAGCTGGAGTCTGTTCTGCGGATATGCGGCATTTCCAATAAAACAGGCTCATAGATTGCCCTATATGCAAGGCAGAGATCATCTCTTGAGTAGTCTGTATGAAACAGAATAAGGTTGCAGTGATTTCAGACAATCCTTGTAAAAAACCTTTGTGGTCTCTCCAATTGCTGCAGGTGCTTGGACAGGTACATACCAAAAGGGGCATTGTACTCAATTATTGGCCTGATGAGAGAAGAGTACAGGGAGGTTATAACTTTTTTTTTCTGGAGGCAATGCCCTTACTTATAAGATGAGCAATATAGAATGCCTTTCTTACCATTGTGGAGACATGGTGATCAAAGGTAAGGTTGTTGCCAACTTGTGTGCCCAGGTTTCTCACCACTGAGTGCATACGTAGGGTGTTTTTATTGATGTCGTAGTTAGCAGGAACATCATTCTTATTGAAAGGGACGATAATATACATTTTTTTGCATTGAGTTTAAGGCCATGACTTTGGCACCAGTCATTTGCTTGTGTAAGACCCTCTTGTAGGATGTTGACATCATTTAGAGATTCTATGAACACTCCCAGTTTGCAGTCATCAGCAACCTTTGTCAGCCACAGACCTGTAGTTTTAGCTTGCACTTCGGAGAAATAGATTCCAAACAGTAGAGGTCCTAGGGCTGATCCCAGTGGAACACCACTGGTTACAGGTCTGCTGTTGGCCCCTATTTTGACTATATGGGTTCTATCAGTGAGGTATTTAGTGAGCCCTCTAATGATATACGGGTTGATACCTAGCTGGGTGAGTTTGTCAATTATGCCTGAGTAGGGGATAGTGTTAAAAGCCTTGGCTAAGTCTAGGTAGGCTGTATGCACAGATTTTCCCTCATCAGGGGTCTTGGTGACTGTCTCGAAGAAGTCCACCAGGTTTAACAGGCAAAATCTCCCCTTGACAAATCCAGATTGAGTAGGGTCAAGTGTTTGGAGGTTACCAACGTGTCTATTGATAAGGTCCATGATGATTCTGTCCATGGCCTTGCAGATAAGGCTAGTCAGGCTAATAGGTCTATAGTTACCAGGGTCAGTAGAAGCACCACCTTTGTAGAAGGGGAAAACTGTTGCCTTTTTCCATTCAGCTGGGATGAAGCCAGTGCTTAGACTATGATTGAAAAGAATACCCAGTGGCGTTGCTAATTCTTGTTTGAGGCCGTGTAGAATGCAGCCTGCGATGTTATCAGGTCCCATGGATGTTGTGTTTTTAACCTTAGAGAGGGCGTTCATGACCTTCTCTTTAGAGATACAAGGTAGAGGACATGTGTTTGGTTTGCTGATGCGATAGGTCTGTGTGAGACTGGATTTGTGGTGTGAGTGGTTTCCTTCTCCTCCTGACTGACTGTGCCAGTCTTGGGTTGAGAGAGCTCAGCCTCCAGTTTGGCTGTATAGTTGCATCTCTCACATATATTTGAGCTTGTTGGGAGGAGGAGAGGGTGGTCTGTGTACATAAGGCAATTGTAACATTGCCTCAAGATTCCCAGATTCACTAGCTGGACTGGAGAGTAAACCTGAAACTGACCTTTGGGCATACCAGAATAGTATAAGGAACTTGCTTTTTGACTGATCAGAAAGGACCAATAGGGAGCCAAGTACTTATAAAGAGTATAAGAGGGTGTAGTGCTTAAGTTTGTTAGTGTTTACTTATAGGATATGAGCAAGTGCAGGGCTTTAGAAGGAAAATAGAGTGCTTACTTTGAAAGTTAGAACAGTTCTAAGGGAAAAAGTGAAGAGCAGACTTTGTGGAGCCGGGAATAGTTTAAACCTGTTTAAGCGGCGCTGCGCAGTGCTCAAAATCGCACAAAACCGGGCAAATGCGGGTTTTAACACAGGGAAACTGAAAGAGATAGGAATTGACCCAAAACGGCTAATAATTCACTAGTTTCTGGGCTGAGACCACTCCTCCAGGGACAGATAGGCTGCTCAAAGCTCCCCACTCTCACTGGTGAACAGAGAAGCTTCTCCTATCCAAGTAAGGATATGGGCAACACAGGAACCTATACCACAGTCCTGAATTCAGCAAAGCCTGAAATCTGGACTAATCTAGTTCAGTAAGGCGGGAAAAAGAATATTTTTTTTTTGTTTGTTTTTGTAGAGAATAACAGAAAATCACACAGAAAACACTGTAAATGCTATAAACAGGCTAGCGCACTTGAGTGTGTAGCCTACAACAATTAAACAATTTAAAAATGACTTTTTAGAAAGTGCAACTGTAAAAGCAGGTAAGGCAATACAATTTTAAACTTTTTCAAACACAGATCAGTTAGAAACTCGCTTTTTAGGCGGGAAAATGCAGTCGGAGCAGAAAGCAAAGAAAAAAATACTTAAATCAGTTGAAAGTCTCTCTTAGGTCTCTCTGTTGCCTGTATCACTCTGCAGGACACCATGAGGAGCTGTGCTGAGTTGTATACTGGCGCAAAACCGCGCAAATGCGGGTTTTAAAGCAGGGAAACTGAAAGAGATAGGAATTGACCCAAAATGGCCAATAAGCTACTAGTTTCTGGGCTGAGACCACTCCTCCAGGGACATATAGGCTACTCAAAGCTCCCCACTCTCACTGGTGAACAGAGAAGCTTCCTGCTATCCAAGTAAGGATATGGGCAACACAGGAACCTATACCACAGTCCGGAATTCAGCAAAGCCTGAAATCTGGACTAATCTAGTTCAGTAAGGCGGGAAAAAGAATATATATATATATATATATATATATTTTTTTTTTTTGTTTTTTTTGCAGAGAATAACAGAAAAAGACACAGAAAGCACTGCAAATGCTATAAACAGGCTTGCCCACTTGAGTGTGTAGCCTACAACAATTAAACAATACAAAAACAACTTTTTAGAATGTGCAACTGTAAAAGCAGGTAAGGCAATACAATTTTAAACTTTTTCAAACACAGATCAGTTAGAAACTCGCTTTTTAGGTGGGGAAAATGCAGTCGGAGCGGAAAGCAAAAAAAAAAATACTTAAATCAGTTGAAAGTCTCTCTGTTGCCTGTATCACTCTGCAGGACACCACGAGGAGCTGTGCTGAGTTGTATACTGGCGCAAAACTGCACAAAAACATACTCGGAGGTTCTAAATAAAAACCTACCAAAGCAGCAGTGACCTCCAAAGCAGACACCCAAGCAACCGCTACCCTGCAACAATACCCACGTATCACATAATTCACAAAGTCAGTGTGCCACACAGTCACAGCCCTTAAGGCTAAACAACACACCAAATACACTTGTAATAGGTGACTCCATTGTCAGACACACTGACATCCCACTCACCAGACTGAACAAGGAGAAGGTCACTGTAAGCTGCCTGTCGGGTGCCAGGATCCGCCACATAACACAAGCACTCAGGTCACTCCAAAGCAAGTACAAATATGACTCCATCATTGTCCATGCTGGTGTGAAAGACCTGAGACGTACCTCCCTGGACTACATGAAAAGAGACATAGAGGAGCTCTCTGATCATGTATCCCAGGACGGTATGACCCTGACCTTGAGTAGCATCTTGCCCTCACCAAGAATGATGCCACAGTATAAAGACAAAATGATCAATTTTAACAATTGGCTAAAGTATTGGTGTCATTCTAAGGGGATCCAGTGTCTGTCAGCCTGGGATGACATGCTCGACAAGCCACGTTGCTTCGCTAGGGACGGCTTGCACCTGTCACCCCTGGGCTTTCGAATACTGGCTAAGGCTCTTGCCACCCCCATAGTGCCTTTTTTAGGCAAGGCTCAAAAGACAAACCCACCTCCATAGACAACACAAGGAGTAAAAAAACTAAGGGTAATGCTACTCAACGCCAGAAGTCTAAACCTCAAGATGCATGCACTCGAGGCTCTCCTCAGTATGGAGAATATCGATATCTGTGCAGTAACAGATACCTGGTTCAAGGCTCCCGAGAGCACCCCAGCACTACCAGGTTATAACTCATACCATGCTTTTCGGCCCCAAAACCCGGACCGAAACACAAAAGGAGGGGGAGTATCCATATTCATCAAAGATACCCACACCTCCAGGTTAGTGGCACTGCACGAAGCATCGGAGACCATCCATGTGCAACTAACAGTGGGCAAAACTGCCTTTCAGTTTGTAGCCTGCTACAGGTCACCCTTCCAATCTCAGGAACCCCACTTGGTCTTCCTGAGAACACTGGAGAATATGAAGGTCTCTCCAAACACCATAATACTGGGTGACTTCAACTACCCAAACATTGATTGGGTAAACTACTCAAGCCCCAACACCCTTGCCCAACGGTTCCTAGAATTTATAAACTCAAATGCTATGGAACAACTGGTCACCACTCCCACAAGAGGGGACAACATATTGGACCTGGTCATCTCCAACATGAGGACTCTGTGTTCCACACCAGAGGTAAACCCCTCATTGGTAAGATCAGACCATAAACTAATCTCACTGGACATCCATATCCCATCCCCACGCCCAGCCAAGGAAACCACTGTGAAAGCAAACTTCAAACTTCTCAAAACCGAGGTGGAATCCTTCAAAACCCCCTGGCCAGTAGAAAATACTGCCCAAACCGCAGAATCCTTTACAAATGCATTCTATGAGCACCTACAGGAATGCATGGATCGTGCTATTCCAAATAAAACCAAGACTCTCTCCTCTAAAAGCAGGAGACCTGTCTGGTGGACCCCGGCCATAAATAAGCTATACAACAGAAGGAAAAAGCTACTACATGATAGAGCAAAATCCCAAAAAGGGAAGGCATCTCTGATCAGTACTAGCAAGAAACTACGATCCCTCATAAAATCATCAAAGGCCAGCTTCAAAAGAAGAATTGCCCAAGACGCTAAAGATAATCACAAGGCCTTCTTTAGTTATGTCAGGAATCTGGGTGGCAACCCCCAGATATGCTCTGAGTTGGTGCAAAATGGCAAAAAATACACTGAACCCATAGACATTGCCAACATCCTGGCAGACAGATTCAGTGCAAACTTCTCCCTCCCTTCCCTCCCAAAAGAGCAAATGTCTATCCCAACAGAATGTAGCCTCCCAGACATCACAGATGCACAGGTGAAAGCTGCCCTCTCCAAAGCAAAAAACACAGCATCAATGGGACCGGACGGTGTTCCGGGCTGCGTCTTACACGAGCTCCAAGAACTGAACCCTCACATAAAGTCACTGTTCAAACTCAGCCTTACTGCAGGATACGTACCCAAAGAATGGTGTACAGCAACAGTGGTCCCGCTCCACAAAGGTGGTGCCACAACGGACCCGGGGAACTATCGCCCTATAAGCCTGACTAGTCTGGTCTGCAAAGCTATGGAGTGAATCATCATGGAACTCATAAACAAAGACATTGGGAACCTCCAGACACTGGACCCTACCCAATTCGGCTTTGTTAAGGGCAGATCTTACCTCTTAAACGTAGTTGACTTCTTTGAAACAGTTACCAAGGCCATAGATGAGGGGAAGGTAGTCCAGAAAAGCCTACCTGGACCTAGCTAAAGCCTTCGACACAATACCCCACTCGGGCATCATAAATAAGCTTACCAGCTTAAATATCAACCCCTATGTCACAAGATGGGTTGCAAACTGGCTCAGGGATAGAACCCACATGGTCAGAATTGTAGGTGCCATGTCAGACTCTAAACCAGTTACAAGTGGCGTCACACAAGGCTCAGTCCTGGGACCTCTCTTGTTTGGTATATACTTCTCTGAGGTACAGGCTAACACGGGAGGACTATGGCTGACCAAGTTCGCAGATGACTGCAAACTGGGAGCCATAATCGACTCTCCGGCTGACACAAGCATCCTCCAAAAGGGTCTTACAGAGATGGATACCTGGTGCCAGAACCACGGCCTCAAACTAAATGCCGAAAAGTGCATAGTCATCCCCTTTGGGAAAAACAAAGTGCCCACAAATTACCACATAGGTGGTAATCCATTAAGTATGGAAGAAGTAATTAGGGATGTCCTTCATGGATGCATCTGCAGTCATAACAAATGGGTTGTCCTGTCGTCAGGCAGCCCTTCGGTCGGCCGGATTCCAAAGTCTGGGTCCGGCTTCGGCTGATGTCGCACTTCACCCGACGTCATCTCTGCTGGTCTTCGGGTATAAAGGCATCAGCCGACGCCATTTTCCTCAGTCTTTCTTGCCGCGTGGCGCCCGAAGCAGAAGCTGTTCGCAAGTGCCAGTCGGTCAGATCCAGAGATTACTACTACCGAATACTACTTCGAAGACTTCTAAAAAGCTAAGTACCCCGTTGGGGACTCTTTCTTGCCTCAGCCGATGTCAGAAAAAGTCAATAACTGTTTAACTTGTGGGAAACAAATACCTCATAAAGATTTCCACTCTTACTGTCTGCCTTGCTTAGGCCCAGACCACGATGTAGCAGCCTGTTCGGCCTGTGCTTCCTTCAACCGACGAACGCTTAGGCGTCGGTCGGAGTTTGCTGAACAGTTTTTCGGCTCAGATTTTGCATACATTATGCCGTCGGATCCTCCGACTACCCAAATTGTTAAAAACCGCAAAGAAAGACCGACACTCGCGGTCCGCGGTTTCGGCCGAAACCACGGTTAAGCAAGCCGCGAGTGTCTCGGTTTCGGCGAAACCGAGAAAACTGGTCAATCTTCAGCCGAATCCATGACTACTACTGGGGCTTCTGCTACCTTACCTGAATCGGCCTCAGAAATTTTGCCTACAACTGTGGTTCCTAGTGATTTATCAGACACCATCCCTTTGGATGTCTCTACCCCAGCACGTGGTGCTGCTAGGCCTCCTGCAGCCATGTCTATTAAGGCCTTTGCCAGGGCTAAAGCAGCCAAATCTGCTAAATCAGTGCCTGTTAAACCCCTCACACAGGCCCACTTCTAGTTCACAAATGCTTACTCTGGCAGAAGATTTAATATCCTTAATTAGGGGATCCCAATCTCACCCAGACAGGGCCTCTCAGCCCCCAGAAAAGAGACTTAGAGCAGAGCCCCCCGAGCCAGTGTCCTCTGATGATTCTGCGGATGACTCAGACATTACAGACCAGCCAGAGGCTCCTTTTTCCAATTATGAAGATTCCGATGCTGAAGAATCCATTCCAGCTGCCTCTCCACCAGAGGAATTTTCCTTTGGGGAAACCTTACATGCCATGAGAGAACAATTCCAATGGCAGGGACAAGATTTCTCAGATTCAAGAAAAAGGCTTAGGACTTTTCTGCACTTACCACAACATAGGCCCTTAGCTATACCTCCTGTTCTGCCTGTTGTGGACGATGCATTTAATGATGTCTGCACTGCTCCTGATTCCTTACCTCCAGCCCCTGCCAAACCAGATAGATTTTACCGGGTGCCAGACACTCATCACCACCTATACAAGGCCCCACTTGCAGACCCCGAAACTATATCCCAGGGGCCTAAGGCAGTAGCCTCGACCACAGCAAAAAACCCTATCCCTTCTGAAAGGGAATCCAGGTCCTTAGAGAGATGGGGGAAAAAAGTTTACACCTCTGCTACTCTCTCAGCTAGAGCTTTAAACTGTCAGTTTCACATGATACAATACCAAGAGTTTATGCTTGATCAGTTAACTCAAAAACTGTCCTCTGATGAATCTTTAGATAAGAAATATGTATTAGAAATGGTGAATAACATCCAACAGGTTAGTAACCATTCCTTAAAATGTGGCTATGATGCACTGGAGGCTTCATTTAGATCAGCCATGACTGGCACAGTGATAAGAAGGCATGCATGGTTGAAAGAACAGGTCTTACCGGATCATGTTAAAGCAAAGCTATTAGATGCTCCTATGGATAAGGCCAGTCTATTTGGGAACCTGCCCAGCAGGTAATGAAGAAAATGGAAGAAAAGGCAAAATCTGTACAAACAGTTAAAGATTTCTTACAGGTTCAGCCCCAAGGTTTAGCAGGAACTGGCCTGCCAAAAATTGGTCCTTTCCTGACTCCACAAGATCCCAAAGTGGCAGGAATAGACGCTCTAGGGGCAGAAATCAATCCAGAGGAGGTGCCTACAGAGGAAGACAGTGGCAAGGCAATAACCGAGGCACAGACACAACCACTGCCACTGCAACAGGACAATCACAGTGACTTGGCTCTGACTCCGCCTACCAGGGAGCAAATAGCAGCACCATTAGGCGGAAAGTTAGCCTTATTCTCGAAAAATTGGCACTATATCACAAAAGACAAGTGGATTTTGCAAACCATAGACCAAGGCTACCGGTTCCACTTCCACACCTTACCAGTAAAAAGAGGAATGCCAAACCTGCCTCCAAATCAAAAAATAGAAGCTCTGCAGCAGATAGCGGAATTAACAAAGATGAGAGCTGTGGAAAGAGTACCAATAACAGAACAGGGCAAAGGATTCTACTCCAGACTCTTCCTAGTGCCAAGAAAAGAGAAAAACTGGAGACCTATTCTCGACCTGTCCATCTTAAACACATACATCATTGTCCCAAAATTCAAAATGCTGACCCTACAGCAACTTCTTCCCATGCTGGGCAAGGAGTGTTGGCTGGTAACTCTAGATCTCAAGGAGGCATACCTGCACGTCCCCATTCGACCAAATTGCAGAAGATACCTCAGATTTCTTGCAGGATCAGAGCATTATCAATTCTCAGCATTGCCCTTTGGCTTATCTACTGCCCAGAGTATTCACAAAATGCCTGGCATCAGTAATCGCTCACTGCAGAGTACAGGGAATCCAAATTTATCCATACCTGGACGACTGCCTGTTACAAGCGGACAACAAAAGCAAGCTGACAACAGATTTACAAAGGGTCATTCACTTGCTACAAGCCCTGGGATACACAGTCAATTTACAAAAGTCAAGGCTGATACCATCCCAAACAAGAACATTCTTGGGCGCGGAATTGGACACAGTAAAACAAATGGCATTCCTAACTGCAGAAAAACAAACAGAACTCCCTCTTTACTTCTTGGCATTAACAAAGCAGAACAAACTAACAGCAAGAAAAGTTCTGCAGGCCTTGGGCTTCATGGCATCATGCATAATCTTGGTCCCACATGCCAGACTGCATATGAGAAAGCTACAGTGGTACCTAAAGAATTTATGGTCTCAACACAGGCACAGCTTAGAAACAGAAATACCACTAATCCCATGCCTAAAACAGGAGTTCCTATGGTGGGCTCAAGCATGCCAGTCAAACCCAGGCTTACCCTTCCACAACTTTCAAGCAAGCCAAACCATCACAACGGACGCCTCAGACCTAGGATGGGGGGTGCACATGCTGGACAAATGCGTACAAGGACTGTGGACTCAGGACCAGCTGCACCTGCACATAAACCAAAAAGAAATGCTGGCAGTAAAACTGGCAATCCAAAAATTCAGACCATTCCTCAAAGAAGGCCATTTGATGATAAGGACAGACAACACCACAGTCATGTGGTACATCAACAAACAGGGAGGCACTCATTCATACCCCCTATGCAGAATGACTTTGGACCTTTGGAATCTGGCTCTCAGCTACAACATCCAGTTACAGGCAATATTTGTACAGGGAAAAGAGAACACCCTAGCAGACATGTTAAGCAGAACCACCTCGGATGCTCACGAATGGATGCTACACCCGGACATCTTCAAGACCATCACAAAGAAATGGGGAATGCCACAAATAGATCTATTCGCCTCCCCACTCAATCACCAGCTCAAAAAATTCTGCACAAGGACATTCCACCCACTGGCATGGAAGGTGGACTCTCTATCCTTCAGCTGGAAAGGCCTGACAGCATATGCATTTCCACCTCTTCCCTTGATGCACAAGGTACTACTGAAAATCAAAGAGGAACGTCCAAGGATAATCCTGATAGCACCGAACTGGCCAAGACAACACTGGTACCCATTGCTGAGGAGCATGTCTCGGGAGAAAATGCGGTCAATACCCCTGATGCCTTTGATGTTAACTCAGAACAACTACAACATCATGCATCCAAACCTAAAAACCTTGCAACTGACTGCCTGGAACATCACATAGCAGCAACTAACCCAGACCTTTCCCAAAGGGTTAAAGACATTATCCTTGAAGCCCGCAGACCTTCAACAAGAAGGAACTATGCAGGAAAATGGAAAAGGTTTGTCATTTGGAGTACTGAAAGAGGAAAAGATGTGTCGAACATAGATATTGCTAACATTCTGGAGTACTTGGCAGAGCTTCTACATACAGGCCTGTCCTATTCCTCCATCAAGATACATGCATCAGCTATTTCAGCAGAATACAGCTTTGATCCACCTGTCTTTTCACATCCTCTACTCAGGCAGTTCCTCAGAGGGATCAAGAATGTAAAACCTCCTAGGAAACCACCATTACCAGCATGGGACTTGAACTTTGTGCTAGAAAAGTTGACACTCCCTCCGTTTGAACCAGCAGCAACAGCAGATCTACAACACCTGTCATGGAAAACTGCTTTCCTACTGGCAATTACCTCAGCAAGGAGAGTTTCGGAACTACAGGCCTTAATGGCAGTGCAACCCTTCCTAATCTTCCATCAAGATAGGGTGTCCATGAGAACTTAATCCTACATTTATGCCTAAGGTGGTATCCAGAGTGTCTTTAAACCAGGCAATCCACCTACCTACCTTCTTTCCCAATCCACAAAACAGAGGGGAAAGAATGCTGCATACCTTGGATGTACATAGACAGTTACGCTACTACCTGGACAGAACCAAAAGTAACAGAAAAACTGACCAGCTTTTAGTAGCTTATGCAACAGGAAGGGAAGGAAAAGCAATTTCCAAACAGACAATCTCCAAGTGGATAGGAAATTGCATAAGATTCTGTTACTCCTACCATGGAAAACCAATTCCACAGAACATAAGACCTCATTCTACAAGGGCTACAGCCACTACCACAGCTTTCTTACGAGGAGTGGCAACCAAGGACATTATTGAGGCGGCTACTTGGACCTCCGTGCATACATTTGCCAAGCATTATAATTTACCTCTATACTCTAGATCCCGAGCAGGGTTTGCCACTGCTGTACTGCAAGGGATCCTAACTACACCATAATTTTCTTCCTCCTCCCTAGTTTGGCTATGGTATTCTACCCATTTGTTATGACTGCAGATGCATCCATGAAGGACATAGTACAGTTTTGTACCTACCATAAATGTAGATATCTGAACTGGATAGCATCTGCAGTCAGGATTACCCTCCCTCCTTCCCCTCTGTGGTACTCCTAGGGTATTTACCCTCCTAATAGCTAGCTGGGGGGGGGAGTCTCTTATGGTGTATTTGTTTGTATATATGTACATACATGCTTATTTTTTGTGTTTGCCTTCTACTTTTTTGGAAACATTGGCATTTATCCAAAATTTAGCCTTCCAAGAGGGCAACTGGCATCTGGGGCAAGAAACACTGAGGAAAATGGCGTCGGCTGATGCCTTTATACCCGAAGACCAGCAGAGATGACGTCGGGTGAAGTGCGACATCAACCGAAGCCGGACCCAGACTTTGGAATCCGGCCGACCGAAGGGCTGCCTGACGACAGGACAACCCATTTGTTATGACTGCAGATGCTATCCAGTTCGGACATCTACATTTATGGTAGGTACAAAACTGTACTATTTGGGGACCCAGGTAGATAGTAATCTCTCCTTTGACAATCACGTTGCCAAAGTGGTTAGAAAGACCTTCTATATAGCCCACCTTATCATGAAAGGGTTCACATCTAGATCAAGAGAGGTCATCGTACCCCTCTACTCATCACTCATCAGGCCCATAATCGAGTACAATGCCCCATTTGGGATGTACCTTACCCGACACCTGCAGCAACTGGAGACACCCCAAAAGTACTTCACCGAGAGGATCATGGGCCTCAAACAGATGCCCTATGCAGTTCGACTAAAGAAACTCCAGCTCTACTCAGTTGCTTACCGCTTACTCAGAGGTGATCTTTGCCTGACATACAAAGCCATGTCTAACCCAGAATTAATGGACATGCTCCACCTCAGGAAATCCAAATGCCTTAGAGCTACACACTGCAGGGACTTAAACATCAGCACAGCAATAAATAGGACATGCTGGAGGGACAGATTCATATCCCAGAGGCTCCCTTCACTCTGGAACAGAATCCCAGTTCATGTTAGGCAGAGCCCCTCACTGACCCTCTTCAAGAGAAATCTTGTCGAGTGGATGGGAGATCGTAAGTTTACCCCTGGGATCTCTTCTGTGTCCCTGCTTGACAGAGGCACAGTAAACTAACCTTTAAGGGCTGTCTTCTGTGACCAACTATACAGAGGCACAGTTAACTAATCTGAAAGGGAGGCGAAAGCCAAACACACTCTGGCTAGGCTTATAAATGCCTTAGGGCAGATAGTTTAGTATCTACCTATGAACCTATGTGGTAGAGCTATCTTAGGGTAAGTGTGATGGGGAAAGGGGAATGAAGTTTTCACAGAACCTGTCGACTAACAGGTTAGCAATGGCCACAGGCTCAGTATATGTGGTATCATTAACTACCAGTTTGGCACAAATCTGAGCCTTTCCTTTTAGGTTACAGGTGTAACTAAAGAACTCCTTATGGGTGTTCTTAGTTGAGGAAGCTAATTTGGATTTGCAATTAGCTTTGGAGGACTTCACAAAGAGTCTTATTTGTTTGATTAAGCTGAGGAGAGAGTATTTCCAGTTTGGGGATTGCTCCCTCTTACTCATAGATAGCAACTTCTTCCTCTTATTGTAGAGCCTGTTAGTAACAGTTGTCCACCAGACAGGTTTGCTGTTCCTTGAGAAGCTTGTTTTGGTCCTTTCAGGTATGGCATAGTCATTGCAGTTGTTCAGGTGTTTGTGTAAAGCATTTGTGTAGAACTCTGCATAGTTGCCAGTTCCATCTGAGGGAGTAGGTGAAAAGAAGTTATTAATACTATCCCGTAAGAGGTCATAATCTGCTTTGGAGAAATGTTTTAGTTTGGTTTGTACTATGTGGGGGGGGGGGTCAGGCGTGATAGTAACTTCGAATAAGACTGATTTGTGATCAGATCTCAAAAGGGAAGACCTTACAATGGGGGGGGTGCTACAGTGGTCCCCCATATTAGTAAACACCAGATCCAGGATGTTGGCATCCCTTATAGGGGTGTCAATTTGCTGGTCCAGGGCAGTAGAGTTAATGAAGTCAAGGAACTTTTGGGCAATTGAGTTTCTGCACAAGTAATTTTCCCAGTCAATGGATGGGTAGTTAAAGTCACCCAAAACCATGGTGTTCAGATGTATCTTGATAGACTCAAGTAGATCCAAATAGGAAGAATGGGTGTCGTCATTCATGGAGGGGGTCATTTAGCTGGTAATGGCTTGAATAGATTTCCTACCAACAGTTAATTGCACCTAAAGTATCTCCAGGGAATCATGCTGTCTAACCAATCTTGAGGTATATTTATCTATCTGAAGTAGTTAACTTCATTTGTTCATCAACCTGTGGGTATCTGATCCGAATCGGATCCGAGCCGGCAGCTTTATTCAGCTAAGATCCAAGCTCCAAGCTCCTCCCCCTTACCCATAACCCCCCTGCCATCCTTCTCTGTCCTCAGATCTCGTTTGCCGTGGCTTATTCAAGCACCTAGAACAAGTTCCAGGCGTAGGGTTTCGTGAGTTTTTGAAGAAAATTACCTCCTTTTTTCCTAGTTTTTAGTTTAATTGTTAAACGAGTGAGTGTTGTGCCCTTTTGTAGTTATTTAGCTAGTTTTTGTTGGTAAAATTTATATTTTTTTTAGTTAGTCTAGTCTTCCCCCTTCCCGTGTGTGTGAAGGTGTGTTTGGGTTGGGCCTTTTTTCTACTATGACCGAGGCCCCTAAAAACCTTCTTTTCTAAATGCATCGAGTGCGGCCAATCGCTATCCCCGGCAGATGGCCACACTCGGTGTGTTATTTGCCTTGGGGTTGACCATCTTTCTTCGGGCTGCACAATTTGTGCAGCCTTCAACCCTAGGGCTTTGAGGGATAGGAGGATGAAGTTCATTCTGCTGGGACTTCTGCCCCCGGACTCGGCTTCATCATCTCCCTCGGCGGCACTGGCGACTACCGCGCCAGTCCTGCCTTCTATCCCTGCTCCCCTGGCCGGGACTCACCCTCCCACTGAGGCCCAGGAGGAGAGGGAATCTAGGAGGGAGAGAAGAAAGGACAAGCACCACAAGCGGTGGGCCGAAGCTTCCTCTTCGGCTCTGCCAGCGAAGCAGCTAGTCTCTCCCAGGGCCTCCGGGCTTTCTCCTTCCCGGCACCATTCACCCCGCTTTTCTCTGGGGCCGGAGGAGGAGACCCAGTCACCTTCGAGGCATCACTCCAGGCCTGCCTCGCTGGCCTCGTCTAGATCAACACGGAGTTTGTCAGATGCAGATATGGACCGGATGATGCATAGGTTTCTCCAGGCCCAACTGCAGATGGGAGTGATCCTGCCTCCCCCCCCTCCGGGGGGGAGCTCGACCCCCTTTTTTGCCCCGATTGCTCCTTCTCCGACCCACTTCCAGGGCTCGGAGCCATCGGATCCAGGCAGCATCGGAACCGGGGGAGGCTCGGCGCCAATAGTACATCCTTCTTCGGCTCCGACCGCACCCTCGAGCTTGTTGGGTCCCTTTTCGGATCTGAGCTCTCGGAGCCGTGAGCTGAGCTTCGGATCTGGAGGTGTCAGTGTGTCTTTGGCTCCATCTCGGTCGGAGCATACTGGCCCTTCAGATCAGATTGCATTGGCGCCGGCTCCGGTCCGCACCTCGGATCCGAAGGGGCTACTCTCGGAGCTTAGAGAAAGCAGTTCTCCTTCGGCGTTCGATGTTGTGGAGAGGGTCTTGTCGAGGGACTCGAGGCCCCAGGCTCCTGCTGCGGTTACACCCATCACTCCCTCTCAGACAGGCCTACCTTCCATCACCCGGCCCCAGGGACAGCCTGCGCCTACGCCCCAGATGGTTCCCTTAGAGGAACAGGATGTGGTTGGTGTGGCATCCTCGGACAGCCCCCCCAAGGAGGTTCCTCACAAACGTAAGTGCAAGAGGAGGCACTTGGACTCACCCAAGTCCCTGACAGAGGACACAGACTTAGAGGAAGGGAAGGTTCCCCAAGGTCACCCCCCCTCCCGAGGATATCTCCTTCGGAGACATTATGGAAATGCTTCATATTAGAGGGGGGTGGTCAGCCCAAAAGCCTTCCTCCGATGAGTCTGTATTTCTGGAGGCATTTGACGCAGGCCCATCTACCTCTTGGGTGTCCCCTCCCGCCGATCCCCTGGTAGATCTGATCACTACCAGGGCATGGAAGGAACCGGACACTGTGGAGCCCATACCAAAGAGGCCAGACAAAATTCTCAGTCCACCCACAGATAGGACGGTTTGGAGCAAGGGTGCTCCAGTAGATGCCATGTTGGTGGCGGCTGCCACCAAGAAGGAACTGGCCCAGGAGAGTTCCTCGGTCCATGGACAAGGAGTCTCGGACGATGGACCGCATAGGGAAGTGGGTGTTTGTTTCAGCCACCTTCTTGGTAAGGTCGCTGAACTACATGGCACATGTCATACGACTCCAGCGGGATCTCATCAAAGAATACGCAGGGTCACCCCCAGAGTCCATGTCGGCCGAGGATAAGAAAATATTCTCAGCCTGAATGGCCACTCTTAAGTCCATTTCGAACGTTTCTATGTGACTTCTTTCCCATGCCACGGAAGGAGCCGCTAGAGTTAGTGGAGCGGGCATTGTCTTACGGCGACATGCTTGGCTCCGGCTCTGCGACTTTGCGGAACCCTTCAAGGCGTCCTTCGCAAATGCCCCTTTTGATGGCTCTTCGCTGTTTGGCAAGACCGTCCACGACACACTGGTCCAGAGAGAGAAAGACAGGAAGACGTTATCTTCCATCAGGATCCGCTTCTCGGCTCCCCAGAGGTCCTTCTCCAGGAACCAAAGGGGACAAAAGAAGATGTGGTTCCAGAAATCTCAACAGTCCCGTTTCGCTCCGGACCCCTCGTCCTTCAGAGGCAGAGGAGGGCAGGGTGGACGCCAGCCCAGAGGCAGAGGGGGACCGAAGAATTTCGGGTCGAGAGAACCTTTTTCGGATCGGCCCGCGCAGCAACCCTGAGGGGTTACCCGACTGCTCCACTCTGGAGGCAGTCGGGGGGTGCTTCTCGAGGCACCTAGCAGCTTGGGAGTCCATTACAACAGATCGCTGGGTGCTTCGAATCATATCCAGAGGTTACACTATCCCTTTTCTGAATCTCCCTCTCAGACCCCGGAGCCTCACCGATGTCCCACCCAATCAAAGGGAGGCAGCAGCCGCAGAAATAAAGCAGCTGCTAGAAAGAAGAGTGATCCAGCCCGTCCCCCAAGACCAGTCCAGATCAGGTTCTTTTTGGTGCCAAAAAAGATGGGGGACTTAAGACCAATCCTTGACCTGTCCTTTCTGAACCTGTCGGTTGCCAAAGAAAAGTTCTGGATGGTCACCATTCAATCCATTCTCCCACTCCTACAGGAGAATGACTGGATGTGCTCTATAGACCTCAAGGATGCGTACTACCACATTTTGATGGACAGACGATCCAGAAGGTTTCTCCGCTTCCAATTATCCATAATTATTCCACTAGTAACATTTATGTCATTATTAAAATTAATATAAGTTCCTTTAACACTTTCCTGGTTTTCCTCAACTTGTATGTCATGTACCCTAGTCTCCCTTGTCATCTCCTGTTCTTTACCTAAAATTGGATCAATTTTCCATCCCTCCCTTTCTTTACCTCATCCAACACTTTAGTCAGCTCCAGAGGGTATTTCTTCCAAAAACATCTCCTTCAGCCTATTACATTCAACCAGAAAATCCTGTTCCGTAGAAGTCCTCCTAAACCCACAAATAAATTGCCTTTTGAAAATACTTCTTTTCTGCCTAAAAGGGTGAGCACTTGTAAAATATATATAAGAATTAGAAACCTATTTTGGCACCTATTCCTTCTTTGGTTTTCAGTGTCTTAAGTTATTAGCTAAAGATAATATTGAAGAATCTTCCCAGTGTGAGGGTCAGCTGTCTGTGAAAAAGACCAAGAAAGCTCAGTTGGATTCTTCTGCTGTACCGCCTCTGCCAGATGTCTCTCTCAAGGTTAGTGAAAACCCATTTTTTCATTCAGATTCATCTGCTGTTACCACTTTGGAGACTGCCGTGGATCCAGCTTCTCATACATCCATTTAGGACTTGCAGACATCCACTTCAGATGTTCAGCGGGAACCACGGCTGATGATTTCTGAAGGGCCTAGGGATGTTCCTGAAATCTTGGTAAGAGACGAGATTAAACTTATAGAGTGCGTCAGGGGTCAGAACCGCCTAAGCGTTTTATGGCTGATGTCCCGTTAAAAAAGAAGCAGAAAACAAAGCACCTTTGTCCTGCTCCCAGAAATCTTCATAGTGAATGGTAACATTTCACCCAATGTATATTTAATGCCTTTATGGCTCTGAAGCCTCCGTAGGGGGTCTCTGTTCCTGCTCTCCCTTGGTCTTCTACCCCTCTTAAAGAGGCCTAGGGAGCAGGTTTCTTTTGATGAGGATGTGGAATCCGATGAAGAATCCTTGACCTCTTCTTCACAGATTCCCTCTCCCTTGGATTATGGCTCTGAGGAGGAGGAATCTATTGGTCCTGATCATTCTTTTGAGGAGATTTCTTTTGGTGACACAATTTCCTGTATGATGGAGGTTTTTTTAAGCAGGATTGTGCTCAGGTCTCTGTTCAGAAAAGGTACTATGTGCTTCTTCAAATGGGGTCTTCTAGACCCTCTGCTGTCCCTTCTGTTCTTGCTGCTTTGTTGAATGCTTTTTCCACAGCTTCTCAAGCTCCTGACTTTCTACCCCCTGCTCCTAAAAAAATGTTAGGTGCCTGAGGATTGCAAATTTTGTAGGTGTCCGTCTGCTTGACCCCTTTGTTGTTTCTGCTGAGCCATCTAAACTTTTGCTTTCTACAAAGCTGCTTCCCTCTGACAAGGACAGCAGAACTATGGAGAGGTTGGGTAAATGTGTACTTCTGCTACCTTGGCTTTTTGAGATGTAAACTACCAGACCCATGTGACCAGACATATTTTAGCTCTTCTATTTTAGGCCTGTCAGTTTATTTCAGGTCTTCCTCACTCTGATGGGAAGACTTCAGCTGTTTCTTTATTAGGGACATCTTCTTAGGTTGCTCGCTATTCAATTAAATGCAGCTGTGATGCAGTTGAATCCTTGTCTAGGGCTGCTGCTTTTGGTTCTGTGTTGAGCAGCTATTCCTGGACTTCAGCCTTTGCCTGATGATATTAAGACTAAGTTGATGGATACTCCTCTAGATAAGACGTCTTTTCGGTGGTGGTACTGCTGCTGAGCTGTTTAAGTCCCTTCAGGAAAAGGGTAAGGCTTTACAAGATTTTAAACATTTTTATTTCAGTTGTTCCCAAGTTTCAAAGTAACCTAACAAACCTTCCTTTGTCCACAGACAGTCACACCCTCCTTCCCCAAAGGTAAGAAAGGTGGTAGAAGGGCTCCTCCTGCTAAGTCTACTCAAACTGCTTCAGCTCAGAAGCCTCTTTTTACTGACAAACCAGGTTCAGTCTGACTATCCTTGCCCCTGTCTTCACAGTCACATTCTTCTATCTTCATCTTTCCCTATCCCTTCCTATTTGGTTAAAGATTACTAAGGATTCTTGGCTTCTATCTATTTTCTGCCAAGGGTATTATATGGCTTTAAAATCTCTTCCCTGCTTTTTGGGCATTCCTCAGCCTCCACAGGAACAGCTGCTCTTTTTTTCCAGAGGTACTTCAGGACTGGTTGTCTCAAGGAACCATTCAGGAAGTTTGAGCTCCTCAAAGGGGGAAGGGGTTTTACTACAGAACATTTTTGGGCCCCAGGAAATAAGGCACCTGAAGGCCCATTCTGGATCTCTCTCAGCTAAACACCTTTTTGAAGGTTCCTTCCTTTTGGATGCTCTCCCTTCGAACCTTGTTTCCTTCTCTTCTTCCTCAGGCTTTTCTGGTTTCCCTGGATCTCAAGGATGCCTATCTCCATATCCTTATTCATCTTTGCATTTTCAGTTCTCTTCTTTGTCCTTTGGCCTCTCTACTACCCCAAGGCCCTTCACCAAATTCCTTGCTCCTGTGATTGCTTTTTGAAGGATGAGGTGAATACAGATCATTCTTTACCTGGATGACCTGCTCATTGAGGCCTTTTCTCCAGAGGTATTACTTCAGCATCTTCATTTTGCTGTTAAAGCCTAGGGTTTACAGTGAATTTCCAAAAAATCATTCCTGACTCTTCCTCAGGATCATGTTTTTCTAGAGTGAAGGCAGCAGATGGTTACAATGCCGGCATATCTGCCTCCTCCCAAGGCTTTAACTCCTGATTGCATTCTTTCAATCCCTTTTTCCTCTGGACTCCATTACAGCCAGGGAGTTTCTAAGGACTCTGAGATACATGACGTCTAGCATTCGTGTGCTTTCTCTGGCCAAGCTTCATATGAGAAAGCTCTAGTGGTTCCTAAGGTCATTCTGGCTTCAACATTCTCATTCTTTGAATTTTCCAATTCCCCTTTTTCCCTGTCTGTGGCTGGAACTTCAGTGGTGGATTCCTCAGTTGTTCATCAGTCTAGGGCTTCCTTTTCAACCTCCAGTCCCCTCTCAGGACCTCTTTACAGACGTCTCAGATGTGGGATAGGGGAGCCTCCTTCAGTCGTCTGAAAATGTAGGGCCTTTGGTCTCTTTGACAAAAGGACCACATCAGGATCAAAGAGATTAGAGCCCTTCTCCTGGCTGTTTAGTCTTTTCATTCTCTTTTCCTTCTAGGGCCCCTGAAAGTCTTCACAAACAATACCACAGTGACATGGTACATCAGGAAGCAAGAGGGGACAAGGTCTTATCTCCTGTGCAGATTAGCTCTTCACGTTTGGGATCTAGCTGTCCACTATCATGTGATCCTTCAGGCAGTTTAGATTCCTTCAGATCAGAACATTGTGGCATACTCTTTGAGCAGGTCCATAACACAGTCTCACAAGTGGATACTTTACAGATATGTGTTTATGGACGTTATTCACCAGTGGGGTACTCCTCAAGTAGATCTTTTTGACTCCCCTCTGAACAGAAAGCTTCCTCTCTTTTGCACCAGAGTCCCTTGCCCTGTGACCAGGAAGGTGGATGCCCTCTCTCCTTTGTGGAAGGGGATGTTTCTTTATGCCTTCCCTCCCCTTCCTCTCATACCGAAGGTCCTGTTCAAGACAGAATAGGATGCTCCCAAAACCTTGTTGGTGACTCCCTTTTGGCCCAGACAGCATTGGTTCCATCTTCTTCTGCATTTAGCCAAGGGCAATCAGCACAAGTTACTTCACAGGGTGGACCTGCTCACACAAGATAAGGGGTCTCTCATCCATCCCTACCTGTCCGCTGTTCAACTGACATTGTGGGTGATAGGGTTTTGATCTGTTTTAGGCACCTTTTTTTCTGAGGGTGTGCTTTGGGTCCTGCAGGAGGCCAGAGAACTCACTACCAGAAAATCTTTATCCAAATCGAATAGATTTTCTGTCTAGTGTCCTTCTCATAAAGTGGATCCATTTACTATGGAAGTTCCTTTGGTTCAGTCTTTATTTGTGTGAATTGCTCAATGCTGAGTTGGCATACTCTTCTGTTAAAGCTCATCTGTCAGCTGTTTCTACTTGTCTGCCTTTGACTTCCCCTTTGGCTTCTAGATTTGAGGTCAAGCAATTTCCTGAAAGCATCCTTCATATTAGGCCTCCCAGAAAGCCTATTCCTCCTTCTTGGGACCTAAATTTTGTTTTGGAAAAACTGACACAGGCTCCTTTTGAGCCTGCAGCTTCAGTTTCTTTACAGCATTATTCTTGGAAGACTGCTCTTTTTTTGCCCCTTACCTCAGCCAGATGAGTTTCTGAGCTGCAAGTCCTTATGGATGTTCCTCCTTTTTTGGCTTTTTCATAAGGACAGGGTGTGTCTTTATACTGATCCTTCTTTTATGCCCAAGGTGGTTAATGAGTTGTCTCAGTGTTTTCATTTGCCCACTTTTTCCCTTCTCTACAATCTGCTAGTGAAAAGGTTCTTCACACCTTGGATTTGCATAGACAACTCAGGTATTTGGGTAAAACTAAAGCCATTTGCAAATCCTAGATCTTTAGGTTTGTCTGTTTCTAAGCAAATCATTTTTTCCTGGATATCTAAAGCCATTTCCGTTTGTTATTCCTTTCATGGGAAAAGCCTTCCTTTTCCTTTTAAGGCTCATTCTACCAGAGCTATGGCTTCTTCTGGTGCTTGGATACAAATTCTATTCTTGAGGCAGCTACTTGGACGTCTGCGCAAACCTTTACCAAGCACTATAAGTTGGATGTTGTTTTTAGGGTTAGAGCCGGTTTTGCCAGGGTTGTCCTGCATGGTTTCCTTGAGGGCTTTGGTAGTCCTTCCTCCTCTCAACTTTCTTCCTGAGCTTTTGTACTCTTATTATTGTAAAGAATACTGCAACAGTGACATGGAAGTATATAGTGCAATTGCGTAAAATCTTACCATAACAGTAGATGTTCTTCCCTTCACTGTTTCAGTAGTCGCTCCCTCCCTCCTCCCCCAATTCCTTTCCTCCTTCTGAAAGTACTTGTTACCTCTTTGTGTTGTTAGAATTTTGTTCCTACTGGGGCTTTTCAGTTCTGAGGATGGTACATCCGTATGTCACCTTTATGCCATATGTCATTTGTGGTGAGCATGTGTGTGACATTACCGTGTACCTGTTGCAACCTAAAGGCTTTGGTATACTGGCTGGATTTTGGACTGCCCTTGGCAGGGATCCCTATTGTAAAGAATACTGCAACAATGAAGGGAAGGACATTTACTGTTATGGTAAGACTTTACATGGCTCTACTTTCATGTTTGGCCTTCCAGTCGCCTGAATGCTTATCCCTCCAACCTTTAATCCCCAAATTTCTTCAGGAAGCACTTTGGTTGAAGGTTATCCTCATTGCCCCCTTTTGGCCTCATCAAATGTGGTTCCCCTTCCTTTGGTCTCATCTTCTGTGTACTCCTTGGACACTGGACACCCCAAACCAGATCTGATATCTCATCACGCAGGGATGGCTCAGCTAGACATTCCAGACCTCAAGTAGACTGCATGTTTTCTCCAATTCCAGTGAGGGTGAGACAGCCTAGGCTTTATTCCTTGGTTCTTCAGATTTTGCTATCATCCCATCTTGCTGTCTTAGATTTTCTTGCTTCAGTCTTTCAAGAAGCGGCTAGTTTTTCCACCTTTAAAGTTCTATTAGTAGCCATTTCCAGTTATCATAATGGAAATAATGCTTTCCCTCTAGCTTTATTCAAGTTATGCAAAGCCTTCCTTAAAGGTACTTTTTTGTTTAGACCCCCCCCCCCAATTAAAGACCCTACACCACCCTGGGATCTTGCGCTATCATTGCAGAGCTTGACTCGACCTCCCTTTAAGCCTTTGGCCAAAACTGATCTCAAGTTTCTTTCTTGAAAAATGAGTCTTTCTAGTGGCCATCACTTTGAGGCGAGTTTCCAAACTCCAAACACTCTCCTTAAAATTCCCTTATTTGATTTTCCACAAAGATAGTCACTTTACATACTAATCCATCCTTTCTGCCTAAAGTAACCTTGGAGGCAAACATAAATCAAGTTATCAATTTACCTGTGGTCTTCCCATATTTTTCTAACAAAGGTGAATAAACTCTTCTTCTCTTAGATGTGCGTAGACAGCTTTGTTTTTATCCTTGTAGGACAAAGGTTTTTAGAAAATCTTATCAGTCGTTCATCTCCTTGGTCCCCAATAGATTAGGAAGAGCAATTTACAAAGTTACCTTAGCAAAATGGTTATCAGATTGCATATTGTTTGTTTATACTTAACAAGTTTTGTCTTTGCCAAGACCTCCAACAGCTCACTCCATGAGATCCATGGCTACTTCATCTGCTTTCTGGTCTAGAGCCTCCATCGATGACGTTTGTGCTGCAGCCACTTGGTCCAATGCCATTACCTTTATTACTCATTACAAGTTGGATCTCATTTCTTGAGGCAGAGCTGCCTTTGGTTTTGGTGTACTCAGAATATCCTTCCATGAGGGCCACCCAAGGTTCCCATAGGTAGGGACTCTGTTCCATTCCATTCATTGAATGAATGAAAATGACAACATTAGCGTATTGGAACCTTTGCTTCTGTTTAACCCCTACCTTTCCTTTTATTTTTTCCTTCCATGTGGGTTATAACAAATCATTCTTTGCAGGCAGCAAACCTGAGCTGAGGTATTGCGGGGCACTGAAGCATTGTGGGTAAAGGGAAGAGCTCAAGAGTTAGATGCAAGAGTCTAAAGCAAATAGAGCCAAGATGGAGCCAAGGTCTGATCTGAGACCTATTTGTTGAGGAATAATGAAAATAGACAAATCAGATGCGTAGTTATACTTTTGTTTATCCAAGAGTGAACAAGACAGTAAGTCCTGTCTGCCATAGGGATCTGGTTTTCTACCCCCCCAAAGGACCCTTTTCCAGAAACTAAAAGGGAGGGGAGAAATTGTGCTTTCAGAAGTCTCAAGGGTTTGCACCCTACACTTCTGTAGAGAGACCCCCTTCCCGAGGCAGAGAGGGGAACTCTAATGGTGAACATCACCCTGTGGCAAAACCAAAGCTAGCAAAACCAGGCATTTAGGGGAAGAGAATTGTTGTTCAAAAACATCTCAAGGTTTTCACCAGGACATTACTGGGGATTGACCTCTCAGAGGCAGAGGAGGAGGAGGCAATTCCACAGGACATCACCCAAGAGGCAGAGGCAGTCCGCAAACTCAAGATTTCTGTGGACCTTTCACAGAGAAACCTTATCAGCATCCCTAAACACTTCCTTGACTGCTGTACTCTGGAGGCATTTGGGGAATGCTTCTCCTGCACCCTCAAGCCTGGCAAAGTTTTCCTGATGCATGGGTGCTAAGGATCATAACCAGAGGTTATACTTGACACTTTTTGGAAACTCTGAGCATAAAACAAGATTCCCAACACTCCATCCAGTCAGTTGGAATCCTCAGCAACAGAAGTTCAAAATTTGCTGGACAAGAGCCATCCAACTGGTCCCACAAGACCAGTTAGAATCTGGAGTCTATTCAAGTTTCTTTTTAGTAACAAAAAGTTCAGGGGACCGGAGATCAATTTTTTTAGATCTTAGCAGTTTGAATCAGTTCATAAAACAGACAAAATTCCAGATAGTAACAGTACAGCCCTTTCTACCTCTGCTCAGAAAGGATGATTGGATGTGCTCTGTAGATCTCCAGGATGCCAGCTATCCCATACGATACACAGGCAGCCCAGGAGATTCCTCTGTTTCCTGCTGGAGCCAATCACTAACCATTCAGAGCTCTGCTGTTCAGTCTCACCACAGCCCCCTGGGTGTTGTTCTGGTCAGGTTACTAAATTCTGTGGTTAATACAGTATTAGAGATGACACAAGAGACCAAGGCTCAAACTTTAGCAATTTTATTTTTAGCTTTTAACAATTAAGGTTTGTAACAAAAAAAAGCAATTGACTAGTCAATATGCAAAAAAACCTATCACATTAATATGCAAAACCTAACCTATGACCTATCACATTAACAATTATAAAAACTGTTAAATCATGTACTTACAAGCATATGCAAAAAGAGAATCATCTGTGCCACTGATAGGGGGACTCCAAACCTATTCAGTACAGCTATCTGTTCAGTCAAGACAGGGCCGGCACTGGCAGGCAATGCTGTATGCTCAGTTCAGGCTCTTGCTTCAATCAGATCCGGATACAAGCATATGCAAAAAGAGAATCATCTTTGCCACTGATAGGGGGACTCCAAACCTATTCAGTACAGCTATCTGTTCAGTCAAGACAGGGCCGACACTGGCAGGCAATGCTGTATGCTCAGTTCAGGCTCTTGCTTCAATCAGATCCGGATGATGATGAGTTCCAATCTATTACCAACCTCTGAGCCTTTTATAGGTTTGAGCATGGCATAGGGTCAATAGGTTCAATTGATTACACCTAGGCCATTAGGTAATCATTCAGCTGATGATATTTAGATCACCAGTTTATTCATGAGCTAATGAACTGTTTTTAAAACATTACAAATCATTTCCTGAGTTGTCAACAAGCCCGTAATGTCTAGTTTTATACATTACTTCCTCCTTTTAGAAAGCCGTTTGCCCACACACCTGTGGTATAGTTCCTCTTTGAAATCCCCTCTGTCTGGTAAACAACTTTTAAACTGGCAAACAACTCCAAAGGTTAACTAAAGTTCAGTTATGCCAGCATCAGTGTGCAAGGCTTGCCTTTGAAGCATAATTCTTTTAGATTTATAATATTAAGCAGCATATCATGTATTTATTCAATTAACAGCATATCAATCTAACATCAAGCACACCTACAAACACACAGCAGTTCAATGGCTTAGGGCATCAAAAATCAGGTAAACTGTGTGGATCCGTCACAGGCCACCCTTGCACTAAGCAATGATCGCTGTGTGCTTCTAATAATGTGCAAAATTGACAGCATCTTATTGTATTTTTCATAACCTTACAATAAATGCAGTAGGAAATTAAGCAGAACAACACTGAAACTATTGTGGTCAGCAATAAAGGGTGTAAAAGCAAGTTAAACCAGGCAGAAGCCTTTGGTGACCACATAAAAATATCATACCAATGTGAAACAGACATGTCTTGAATTTCGTTTGCAATTTGAAGAATGGTACCTTTGTCTTTAATCATTTTAATTACAGTTTGATGCGCATCATGTAAAGTCTTATTCAGCAGGAGCAGTACAGCTTGCCCTTCCTGCTTAATTTGTTTAAAGTCCGGGTGGACTAGAGATGGCCATCTAAAAGTGTGCAATGGTTCTATGCTAGCATTTAATGTGATGTCCATCCATCTAGTCAATCTGATCAATTCCCAGTACAAAAATCAATGATTGCATGTACATTACTTTTACAATGTGCTCCACTGTCTGTGATTGTTCCGTCACTCCAAGCCAGCTTACAGGAGGATACTACACAAGCTGTGGTATCATTGAGTTGATAAATGTCTGTCCCATTCACTATATATCTATGCCAAGCACATTCTCCAGTCCCATTATGTAAACATGGATGAGGCTTTCTTTTAATTAGCATGCACACCCACCCCTGGGGCCAGGTCTCACATCCTGCTAAATCAATGGGCATATCATTATAATCAATGAGATTAGCTTCTATCTGAGGCACCCACCAATTACTTCCGAATTGCAAAGGCAATGCTACAAATGGACAAACTTGTTTTGTTCCCTTTTTACTAGCAAGATAATCAAAGATCAATATGCAAGAGTCATTTTCACATGTGAAATCTAGTGGTTTTAATATGCTGAACAATTCTAGCACTACTTACAGTTTTACATCCTCTTGTATATCTTACTATATGTCCTAAACCATCAAATACAGTTGAACTGTTGTCCATAGCATATATCTCCAAATTTGGAGATCTGGTTTCTGCAGTGCTGTTTTCCCTTTGAAATTCGGCTATGCAGGAAGAATCTAATGGAGACTCAGCCAGAGAAAATCCTGATTCATTCAGTCTCTGATATAAGCCCCCAGCAGGATTGGCAGTGCATTTCTCTGGATGTCTGTCACAGTTTAATCTACAAACAGTTCTGATGTATTCTGTGCTGATCAAATTCCATGTCAAGGTGGGTTTGGTAGTCACTGCAAACAACGCTCTTCCCAGCTTCCAGTAGAAGTCATCAGAGTATTGTCTCGTAACCACCCCTGGATTGGGTAGTCTACTTTCACTGTCACCGTCTGTTGTTTGGTCAGCCCTCTACATGAATCAAGGCAGTATATACAGCCAGTACATGCTGTTCGAGAGGGCTGTATCTAGTCTGTGCTCGGTCAGGGATTTAGACCAAAATCCCAGTGGTCTTTTCTTTCCCACATCATTCTTTTGCCACAATCCCCAGGACATGACATTATTAGCAACAGTCACTTCCAAAATAAAAGGTTGCTGTGGGTCTATTGGACCCAGTCCCACACTTTGTTGCAAGGCTTTTTTCGCTTCCTCGAAGGCCATCTGCTGTTTAGGACCCCACTGAAAGTCACATTTCTTTTTAGTCACATAGTGAATAGGTCGTAAAACTTGCCCAAGGTGTGGTACAAATGCTCTCCAAAAGCCCATTGCTCCCAAAAAGGCTTGTGCCTGCTGTTTTGTTTTTGGGACTGCAATCTTTTGGATACTTTCTAAGGCCGATGCAGGTATTTCTCTTTTTGCTCCATTCCATATCATACCCAGGAATTTCACTGATGTTCCCTGCTGTGTTTTATCCTCATTTATTGCCCACCCTCGGCTCTGAAGGTGTTCAATCACTGTTTTCAATGCAATGTCCACATCCGGCTTTTCTCCTGTAATCAGGATGTCATCAATGTAATGGAATACAGTCACTTTATTTAACTGCAACTTAGCCAGATCTCTGGCCACCAGCCCATGGCAAAGGGTTGGGCTGTGTAGATATCCTTGTGGAAGTACCTGGAAGGTATATTGCCTCCCCTCCCAGGTAAATGCAAATTGAGCTCTACTCTCTTCTGCTATAGGTATGGAGAAGAAAGCATTTGCTAAGTCCAAAACTGCATGGTACGGCCCAGCAGAAGAAGAAAGTCTCTCTACAATGGTAACAATGTCCGGCACTGCTGCAGTTAAAGGTGGAGCCACCTTATTCAAGCCCCGATAATCTACCGTCATACGCCAGGAACCATCAGGTTTTTTGACAGGCCACACCGGGCTATTGAATGGGCTCACAGTTGGTTCGAGTATGCCAACACGAAGTAATTCCTGGATTGTTTCAGTAATTTCTGAATGGCCCCCTGGAACACGATATTGTTTGATGTTGGTCACCACTTTTGGTGTGGGAATATGCAAAGGTTCCCACTTGGCATCACCTCGAACAACAGCCTTGACTGCATTGACTGAACAGTGCCGTACTCCAAATCTAAATGGCCCTACTGTAGTTTCTAAGGTCCTACCCTTTAGAACATCTATTCCTAAAATGTGTTCTGGTACAGGAGCTATCACGGCTACAATGGCACTAGGAATACCATCCCCAAAGGCTATTCTTACTTTGGTTTTGACACCTATCGTCTTTGCCCCCCCATATCCATCAGTCTCTACAGACTGTCCACGAAATTTACGGGGGTTGCCTGCAAAAATAGTTATTTCTGATCCAGTATCTACTAAAGCCATTACGTGTTGTGGTCCTCCCCTCCAAAAAATGGTAAGAGGCACGTAGGGGCGTCGGTCCCCAGGTGTAATGGCTCTAACTGTGCCTCTAGCTACTGGGGACCCGCCTTCTAGTCAATTTGCTTCTATTTTTTCCATTGGGGTTTTCCACCCCTTCTCTCCCCAATCTCTTTCATCAGTAAACTCTCCCCTCTGCCATTGTGCTAGCTCCTCATCAGTGGGGATGTCAGGATACAACTGATTCCACCCTTTCTTCCCTTCAGTGGTACTTCTGTTTGGGCTTTTTGCAGGGGTTTGTTTTCCTGAAAGATCTGATTCTCTTCCTTTCTGCTTCTGTTTCCATTTTTTGTATATTTCTTCTGTAGTTATTCCATCTATTTCTGCAGCTTCTACCCCCCATCTTAGCAAATCTAGAAACATCTGTCTCCTTGTTACTTTTTCACTACCCATGCTTTTTAACTTGTCTGTATTTGCCTTTCTGGCCTTCCTCTGCTCTTTCTCTTCTACCAGCTCTGCCAGCTGGTTTAAAGTAGACATTACATCCCATATCGGTTGGCCAATACACCCTGCCAAGGCAGCCATAAGCTGCCCTTTCCACCATTTTGGGGCATTTTTAATTAACTTATTCCTCATATTACCAGTAAAGATTTGTCCGTCTGGCCCTTTTGGAATATGCAACTCCCCATTTATCATTTCTAATGAGTAAGTAGTTGCTAACATGGCCATTTCCCTTAGCTGTTGGATTGCTTCAGCTATCGTTTTCCAGGATTTGCACTCCTCTGCTACTGCTGTAGCATCCGGCCAAGTGGCCCGAAAGGCTGAGGCTAACCATACCACCAATGTATTGATATGGGGATCTTTATGGTCACAATTGTTCACTATCTGCTTCAGCCGGGGGTGAAATACTAAACAGGCACACTGGTGCATCTCTTCATCACTCAGTGACACCGCCTCTCCCCCTGTATCCCAGACCCGAAGAAACCAAGCCAAGAGGGACTCCTGTATTGCTTCAAAGAACAGCCATCCAGCTGCTCCCACTCCCTCTTTCACCTTCTTTCCCTTATCCTCCAATTTTAAACCTGATAAGGCCTTTGCCAGCTCCTCAGGGTCTACTGGGTTTACTGGTGTGGACTTTGGGGAAGGTGGAGGTGAAACCGGACTCAATGCCTTAGCAAGGGGGTCCCATTTTCCAAACAATGCTGGAAATTCAACATTTGCCCCTCCCTTACTTTTGGCATCTACAGATTGTTTCTTATTTAACCCTACACCTAGGTGCTTAAATGGAAAAAACATTGGCTGTTGTGACATATCTACTGCAAACCACAGATCCTGCCGACTACGCCAGCTGTTCTGGTCAGGTTACTAAATTCTGTGGTTAATACAGTATTAGAGATGACACAAGAGACCAAGGCTCAAACTTTAGCAATTTTATTTTTAGCTTTTAACAATTAAGGTTTGTAACAAAAAAGCAATTGACTAGTCAATATGCAAAAAAACCTATCACATTAATATGCAAAACCTAACCTATGACCTATCACATTAACAATTATAAAAACTGTTAAATCATGTACTTACAAGCATATGCAAAAAGAGAATCATCTGTGCCACTGATAGGGGGACTCCAAACCTATTCAGTACAGCTATCTGTTCAGTCAAGACAGGGCCGGCACTGGCAGGCAATGCTGTATGCTCAGTTCAGGCTCTTGCTTCAATCAGATCCGGATACAAGCATATGCAAAAAGAGAATCATCTTTGCCACTGATAGGGGGACTCCAAACCTATTCAGTACAGCTATCTGTTCAGTCAAGACAGGGCCGACACTGGCAGGCAATGCTGTATGCTCAGTTCAGGCTCTTGCTTCAATCAGATCCGGATGATGATGAGTTCCAATCTATTACCAACCTCTGAGCCTTTTATAGGTTTGAGCATGGCATAGGGTCAATAGGTTCAATTGATTACACCTAGGCCATTAGGTAATCATTCAGCTGATGATATTTAGATCACCAGTTTATTCATGAGCTAATGAACTGTTTTTAAAACATTACAAATCATTTCCTGAGTTGTCAACAAGCCCCGTAATGTCTAGTTTTATACATTACTTCCTCCTTTTAGAAAGCCGTTTGCCCACACACCTGTGGTATAGTTCCTCTTTGAAATCCCCTCTGTCTGGTAAACAACTTTTAAACTGGCAAACAACTCCAAAGGTTAACTAAAGTTCAGTTATGCCAGCATCAGTGTGCAAGGCTTGCCTTTGAAGCATAATTCTTTTAGATTTATAATATTAAGCAGCATATCATGTATTTATTCAATTAACAGCATATCAATCTAACATCAAGCACACCTACAAACACACAGCAGTTCAATGGCTTAGGGCATCAAAAATCAGGTAAACTGTGTGGATCCGTCACAGGTGTTCACCAAGATAATGGCAGCCATGACAGCCTAGCTCAGGCTTTAAGGGATCCAATATTTCCATATCTCAACGACTGGTTAATAACTAATATCTCAACGATTGGTTAATAACTGCTGCCTGCAAGGATCTACTTCTAGTACATCAGTCATTCCTGTTGCAGGTACTGAACCGCCTGGGCATCTCTATAACACCAACAAGAGCAAACTACAGCCTACTCAATCCTTAGAATTCATAGACTGACACATAGACACTATACATCAGACAGCATAACTACCTTCAGCATTGGTCAAATCAGTCAAATCTGTTGCTCTTCAAGTAATAAATCATCCCAACACCCAGGGTTGTCTGATATTATGCCTCCCAGATCGAACTGCATCTTTCATTGTGATGATCCCTTTAGCTAGATATCACATGAAAGTTCTACAGTGGACATGAGCAGTACAAATTTCTCAGATAATTCACCCCCTTCACTACAGAATACATGTCACACAGATCTGCAGGGACCACATTCAGTGGTAGATTTCATTCGACTCAGTTACTCAGGGCAGACTTTTCCATCCCACGATACCCAAAGCCACAGTGACCACAGACACATCCCTTCTTTTGTCATTTCGAAGGGGCCAACCTTCGCATTAATGTCTTGGAGTTAAGAGTGGTCCTCCTTACATTGCAGGCACTTCAGGACCATGTACCTAAGGATGCAATTGCCATACATTCAGACAATGTCAGTGGTATAATACATCAACAACCAAGGCAGAACCCAATCGTATCCTCTTTGCCAAAAAGCCATGAAAATCTGCCAATGGACATTGTATTCCAAATGCTTTCTAGTAGCACACACCAAACATCCTACTGGACAAACATAGCAGAACTGTAGTACTGCCTCACAAGTGGCCCGTCAACAAAACAGTGATAACAGAGAAAGATCTTCAGCTATTGGGACCAGCTTTGCTGTGACCTTTTTGCTTCCTACCTAAACAATAAATGCAGAAGTTGTTTTGCTCTCATCCCTCCACAAGGTCCGTTACCGAGAGATGCTGTAGTCCATCCTTGGCCCCAGGTCTCCTTCATGCCCCCCCAATTCCTCTTATCACAAAGTTCATTCAGAAAGCAACAGAGTGCAAGACCAGGGTAATTCTCATTGCCCCCTTCTGGCCTTGGCAAGTATAGTTCCCCTTTCTTTGGCCTCACCTTGTATTCTGGATCTATTCCTAGACATCCTGACACACCCCTGCGGACTGCCTCTGCCAGATCTCAAGACCCTAAAACTAACTGCATGTTTTTTCCAATTCTAACGATTGCCAGAGATGCTATGTTTTCCTCCCCGGTTGTGCAAATCATATCTTCTTCACAAAGAAATTCTACAAAAAGACTTGCAAGAATATTTGGAAGTGTTTCTCCATCTGGGCTTCCTGTAATGGACTAGATCCTTCTTTAGCACCACTTCCAAAAAATTTAGAATTCTTTCAGAACTTTTCATGGCTGGGTCAAGTTATTTGGCAGTTAAAGTACAATTGGCAGCCATTTTATACTTCCACATAGGGTTCAGCAGTGCTTCCATTGCATTCCTCAATACTTCCAAGGATTTTCTAAGAGGTACCTTTTTTGGGATCCCCAGTTCATGATCCAGTCCCTCCCTGGGATGTCACCATTTTGCTTCAGTCTTTAACCCAGAAACCCTTTCAGCTAGCAGCATCCACAGATATGAAGTCTCTTTCTACTATATTTCTGGTTGCCATTACTTCTGCTAAAGGAGTATCAGAACTTCAAGCACTCTCGTGTAAGGCCTACTTCCTGTTTTTTCATAAAGTTAGAGTGTCTTTGAGAACAAATCCTTCCTTTCTCCCAAAAGTGACTTTTGAAACAAATTTGAACCAACAGTTGATTTGCCAGTTTTCTTCCCCAACTTTTCCAATAAAGGAGAACATATGTTACATACACTAGATGTGCACAAGCAACTCAGATTCTACCTCCACTGTACCAAGACTATTAGAAAATTGGATCAGTTGTTCATATATTTCTCAAAGAAAAAAGTTGGGGCAATCAGTTTCCAAAATAACCCTCTCAAGATGGTTAACTAATTGCATTTCTTTTTTCTATGACTCACTAGGCACACCTTTATAATCAAAGCCTAAAGCATCTGCAAGAGCAGTGGCAACCTCAACAGCCTTTGCTAAGTGAGTTCCTTTACATGACAAGTGCAGCAGCAACATGATCTTCAACTCATACTTTTGTCGCTCACTACAAATGAGATGAGCAGTCCAGGATGCACACATCTTCCGGGTCAGTCAGCAAACATAATCTGAGGTAGTTCAGGCAGGAGAAGGGAATTGTGAGTAGGAGTGGAGTCACAGCTCTTGGATCCAAACTTTGATACAAAGTGCAGAGGTCAGATCCAGCCAGATCTGAAAATCCACATGTTGAACAAGATGAAAAGAAAACAACATGGATCTGTCATTATGGTAAATTCATAATTTTCTTATCTGTGTTGTCTGCTTCTGTCTTTCCTCAACTTCCCTTCCTTGAGTTTTTACCTTGGGCCCTGGAGTAACTGTACTGAGATTACTTGGTTTGAGTGTGTACTCTTCAAGTTCTAGGTCTAGCAGTTGGTTTTCATACTATTAAACATTTGGTCTCACAGGCTGGGGGCAATTTCCTTTGCACTGTATTGAGACACACTCAATTTGAGTATCGGTTGCATTGCAGGGGGTTATGGGTAAGGGGAGGAACCTGGGCAATGGATCCAGAGTCTGAGAGTGACTGAAGTCAGATCTGAGACAGATCCGGTAACCTCTATGTTGAGAAAGGACAGAAGCGGACAACACAGATCTGTCATTATTGTAAGTATATAACTTTTGTTTTTAAATCCATATAAATGGAATTCAAGTATTTAGTAAATAACATAAGGGAACCTCCTCTACATACCCAAATCTAAATAAAAGGGTTATTTTTTCATCATATGTTTGGGAATGTGGAGGAGGTTGTTTGATGATTTCTTGATCCTACTGGAAAGTGATGATTTAAGATTTTTGTTATTTACTTAAATACTTGAGTTCCAGTGATACAGCTTTAACATTTACAGCTAACTGGAATATGTTAAATGTATCCATGACAGAGCTGTTGGATGGGACCATGAAAACTACTTTATTTTGGAAGACTGTCTATAATCTCTTTAGTACATGCCTCTAGCTGTCACCTGGCATATGTAATTAATAATAATATCCCTACTCCCAGTTTCTTACAGCTGTGCATTTCTGCATTAATAAAATGGGCTTGGAACAACAGGGAAAAGATTTTCAACATACAGTTTTGTCCTGGGGTGTAGTAAATCAGTAGAAAATAATGCTCTTGAGAAGGCCCTTGCTAAACTTTGTTGTGAAATGTTAACAGACAGCAATAAATCTAACACTGTGGATTCTACCCTTTTGAAATTTGCCACTACATATGCCAGCAGTAGAGATTAAGCCAAGGGATCTTAGAAAATTGCACTCACATTTTCTTTTTGTTTTTGGTACCTGAAAAATATATGTTTACATGCAAGAATGGAAAGACAATAGGGAATCAGTTATCAAAGTTTAAAAATTCCTATCAAAACTATTCTAGACAGACTTTTCTAGGTATCAAACCAATGGGACGTTTTCCTTGTAATAAGTGTGTATTATGTAAATATGTAGAAAAAAAGTCTTTGAGATAAGAGAATTTATCACCTGTGGAACGGAATGAGTTATCCACATTAGGGTATGTACGTGTCATTTTTTTTATGTTGGGAAGAAGTCTGGACCTTTTAAACAAAGGCTTTCTTAACATCAGAGTGATCTTAGATGTTCTAGGAATAGTAATTCTTTAGCGTGATATAAGGCATAGCATTTGGGAGCTGTTTCTTCATATCCAAACAGATTTGACAAACAGTGGAGGTTGTATGCAAAAAAAAAAATAAAAGAAGGATATTTAGTTTGGGGATTATTTGTGAGGCAGGCTTGAATGAATGTATATGAAGATATTTCCTAGGATATACTCTTGGTATACATGTTTGTGTTTGACCACTAGATATCAGTGTGATGATTATTTATTCATATGTTTACTATAAATATTTTATTTATATGTTAGTAAATTAGTGCTCTAAAATACTTTTACATACCCTCTGAATATGTACCATTTGGAGTGTATTTTAAATATATTTGTATTATTTGTCAAAGGAATGTGACTTTAAACATGAAGTTTGCTTGCTTTACTTCCTGCTCCTCATTCCTCATTGTTTAAATAGTGGTGATATCTTGATTGACGTAGACAAAAAGATGATCTGTTCATCGGAGGGAAACTGTTTGCTGTTTGTATTTGATGATAATCATCATATTAAAAGTTCTGAGTTACATGGCAATTTGATGCTGTGTCTTTTTGGTGTTTCTTCTTATCTACACTACCATCATTTTTGGGTTAGTTCTGTCCATCAATGTTGGTATTATATAGGTAAAATTCATTTGGTCAAACTTAGTTTGTTAACTAATATTTTTGTTGTCAGTATTGGTTAAATTTTATTTATTTATTTATTTTTATTTATTTAACATTTGTTGACCGGGAAAGTCCGACTAGGTTCCACAGATCCTGTTTTCAGCGGTGGCCCGGGGAGAAATGCTCCAGAAGCATGTCTTTAGAAGGTCAGATTGTTGAGTGAAGCAGTTATCAAAGTTTGAATATTGTATAAAAAAGTAAGCAAGATTGGGTGCTAATGCCAAAATATTTGCTTGTACAGAAAGTTTCAGCATTTGGGTTGAGTGGGTATGTGTGTTTTCAGGTTATGGTTAGAATAATGACAAGGAAGGGCAGAAGTGTGTTTGGGTGTGTATGTTTGTGTTTTGTGTGCGGGTCTCTGTCATGCTTAGTGGTACTTTGCCAGAAAGGTTAATGATCATAATATTGATCACTGCTGCAGTAGCCTTGCATACATGCATACATACAAATATTTCAAACATGGGCATTAATGCCTTTCTAGCCTGCCAATATACCAAAACACTTGATCCCATAAAAAGTGTCCAGGCTGTTATTAAAAAATATCTAAACTAGTACTTGCTTTATTGTAATTTGGTAGTCTGTTCATGCATTAGCTGCTTTCTCGGAGAACCAGTTAGTACACTTCTCATTCTTATAGAACATTCTACATAGGTTACGTGATGATTCTGTAGTACTTTTTGATAACCCAAACATTCCCAGTGTTAGTTGTCTCTAAATGCCTTATATACCTGAATTAGATTTCCTCTTAGATATCTGTAAGTGACACTGTACAAGTCCATATGTTTCAGTCTTTCATAATAGCTTAAATTTTCACATCCATGGATGCCCTTGTATATTTTTGCTGTATTCTTTCCAGTTTGCTCATGCTTGTTTTCTCATAAGGTTTCCATATTGTTATTCCATACTCAAGTTTGGGTCTAATGTAACTAACAATGACTTCATCATTTCTGATTTCATAGACTTGATAAATATTTTTATACATCTATAGTTCTATAACTGTCATTAACCAATTGGTTGATATGATTAGAAAAACCTCAAAGCTGGATCTCCCATATACCCAAGTCCTTAAACGAATCTACAGTTTCAATCATTGTGTGCTGTATTAAATATTCACCTTTCAATTTATATCTCCCAAATCTCATACACTTATGTTTTGATGTATTTATCATCATAGTATTCTTCTGTGCCCATATGATCAATTTATTCAAGTTCTTTTGCAGACATGCCTATCTGTAATACTTGTAATTAGTTTACCCAATTTCAGGTCATCTGCATATAGACTGTAGATCACCTCAGATGAAAAAGATAGGTCTGAAAGATACAATCTAAGCAAGTAACGGCCAAGGACAGAGCACTATGGGACACCCAGGCTGTAACCAAGAACTTCACCTGTCCAGCAGCTGTATGATACCTGCCATGTCCTATTTGTAAGTCATGTCATGCAGTTATCCATCTTATCAAGAGTACATCGATACCTAGTTGCCTTCCCAAATGATCTCTGTATTAGGTAGAATGAACTAAAGAGATGGGACTGGGAGGAGTGTCCCAGGTCAAATTTACAGTAGGGGCAGGCAACTGCCAAAGCCACCAACTTTAAGAACACAACAGCAATAGGGTGGTGGGGATGGGAGAAAAAAAGTTTCAGCAAGATCAGCAAACAAAATTCTGTCAGCAAATATATAAATTATTCAGTCAAGCAAAAATAAAAGCAGTGCAGAACTCTGAACAGTTTAAGTGCCAAAAAATATACTTAGCTCTATAGTCCAGATTGTTTGAGAAGCACTCTCAGTCAGAACACAAGGAGATTCTAGCAATGATAGTTTTTTCCTGAGGCTCATATAGTTTGGCTCTCAAACCTAATACTATCACAGAAAAGTTCCCACTTTCACTTCCTAGAAAACTCTTTAAGCATTTGTAAGGCCACAAGACCACAAACCAAAACCTGCACTGCCACTGCTTCGTTTGTCTGGGTGAAGGCCATGATGTTAGACACTGCTATAAATGAACATATTTTATTTGGGGCACCCAGAGATGCTTGTGGGAAAAGCTAAAGACATATCTGAAGTAGTTTACTTCATTTGGTCTTCAACCTTTGGGTTATGGAACTGCATCGAATCTGAGCCGGCAACTTTTACTAGCATCTGCTCCGAGCTCCAAACTCCTCACCTTAACCATAATACACCTCCACTGCCTTCCATCCCCAGATCTCATTTGCCGCGAATAGCTTCTGCAGCACGTCTCTTGAGCTCCACCTTAGTCAAGTGGGTAAAACCTTTCTGATTATCTTTTTTCTTTAAAAATTGTTAGATAATGTTAGTATAGGTTCCCCTTTCTCCTACGCTCGGTTTGTGCGTTGAGTTTTAAGGTAGTTAGAATAGTTTGTATTGTGTGCGAATTTCTTTGCTCCCCCTCCCCCCTCAGTGTTTTCTGTGTACGAGCGTGGTGAGTGTGTGTGTGCGTGCGTGTCAGTAGAAAGAAACTACTCTTTTTTTTTTTTCTTTAAGTTTTTTTCTCTGTTAGTATGGCTGACAAGCCTATCTTTAAACGTTGTACTGAGTGTAGCCATAAATTATCCCCTGTGGATGGCCACACTCTGTGTGTTATGTGCTTGGGCATGGCCCAAATGAATGTGGACTGCAGTATGTGTGCGGGCTTCAATCCCCGTGCCCTTAAGGATAGGAAGGCCAAGTTGGCCCTCAAAGGCCTTCTTCCCTCTTCAGAGTCTGTTTCCTCATCTCTGACTTTGGTCACAGCGGCTGCTGTGGCTGCCTTTCCTTCCTCTCTTCCCCTGGATTCTCCTCCCTCCCAGGCTGGGACTCAACCTCCTGTTCAAAATGGAAGCGGAGAGGAGAAGGGGCAGAAAGAAGGAGAGAGAGTCGAAAGCAAGGGAAAAGCAAAAGAGGTCTCTGGACCACCCTTCACCCAAAAAAACGTTACAGATCCGTGACCCCCCTTGGCTCCGATCTCCGAGGTTCTCCACAGGGCCGGAAGAGACACGTTCAGCTTCTAGGGTCTCAGTGCCTCGATCCGTCAGGTTGGAGTCTGCGGCATCATTGAGGTCCACCCGGTCTTTGTCAGAGGTTGATCTGGATAGAATGATGAGGAGGTTTATCTGTACTTGGATCCATATGGGGGTCTTGCCAGCCCCCATCCCTCTGGAGGGGGAGCTCGCTTCCCTTTTTCCAGCCTATTTCTCCTTCTCCGATCTGACCTTTGGGTTCCGAGTATTCGGATCCGGGGGTGGCTTTGGTCAGGGAGTCAGCACCGACGGTACCTGCTTCCTCGACGCTGCCAGCTGCCTGGAGCATTTTGGATCCGACCAACTTGGATCCGAGCCGTTCTCGGAGCCGGAGCTTTGGTGTTGGATCCGAGGGAGTGGAACTTTTTCCATCAGCTCTGCCTTTGTCAGGTCAAGTTCCCTCCCTCGGAGCTCCGTTCACTTCAGGCCCAGCTCCGATTCTCTCGGAGCCGGGGAGACTGGCCTCCTTATTGGTTTCTCTGGAGGTTCGCTCTCCTTTGGTGTTCGACGTGGTAGAAAGGGTACTCTCCGCTGGATCAAGACCCCTGACTGCCCCCTCGGACTCCACCCAGACTCCCTCGGCTCTGTCTACAGTCCCCATCGTTTTACCAGAGGGACAGCCCATGCTCGAGGAACCCCAGGCAGTTCCCTCTGAGGAACAAGTGGCTTGCAAGGTCCCCCCGGAGAGCCCCACCGGAGAGGTACCTCACAAGCATATGTGCAAGAAGAGGCACTTGGACCCCCCCCCCCGAATCCCTCACCGAGGACACAGATTTGGATGATGGGGAAGGTTCCCCTAGCTCGCGGGCATGGCAGGAACCTATCCTGAAAAGACTCGACAAGATTTTAAGTCCCCCCATAGACAGACCAGCATGGAACAAGGGCTCCCCCATAGACGCTATGGTGGTAGCAGCAGCCATGAAGAAGGAACTTGCTCAGGAGAGTTCCTTGGTTCATCCTCCTGACCGAGAGTCACGGATGATGGACCGCCTAGGGAAGCGGGTTTACGCTATAACTACCTTTTTGATTAGGGCGCTGAACTACCTGGCCCATGTCATCAGACTCCAATGCGACCTGGTAAAGGAGCTGGAGGAGTCTCCCCCCAAGTCCATGTCGCAGGAGGACTAGGCTTCGTTCTCCGTGAGGATGGCCACTTTAAAAGCAGTGTCCCACATGTCCATGTGACTCATTTCGCATACTACGGAAAGAGCGGCTAGGTCTGGCGTGTTCATGAGGAGCAACGCCTGGCTCAGGTTATGTGATTTTTCTGAACCCTTTAAGGTGTTCTTTGCCAATGCCCCTTATGATGGCTCTACTCTCTTTGGTAACACCATCAAAGAGACACTAGTCCAGAGTGCTTCTTGAACATTCAAAGGTCCTTTTCCCAGAACCAGAGAGGACAAAAGGAGATGTGGTTCTGGAAGTCACAGTATTCCCGGGACGCTCAGGGCTCTTCTTCCCCCAGAAGCAGAGGGGGACTGAATGGACGCCGGCCCAGAGGCAGAGGGGGTTTGAAGAATTTTGGGTCTCTAGAACCTTTCTCAGACAGACCCGGGCAGCAACTCTGAGGGGTTGCCCGGCTGCTCTACTCTGGAGGCAGTCGAGGGACGATAGTCCTTGCACCTAGTGGTATGGGAGTCCCTATCATCAGACCACTGGGTGCTTCAGATCATACCCAGAGGGTACTCTATCCCCTTCATGGGTTCTCCCAAATCTCCCATACACCTCCCGGATGTACTACCCACGCAAAGAGAGGCAGCAGCACAGGAAATTTCCAAGCTGCTAGAAAAACGAGCCATCAAAACTGTCCCCCCCAGATCAGTCCAGATTGGGCTTCTACTCCAGGTTCATATTGTTGCCAAAGAAAATGGGGGACTTGAGGCCCATTCTGGACCTCTCTATCCTGAACCTGTCAGTTGCCAAAGAGAAGTTCCAGATGGTCACATTACAGTCCATCATGCCGTACCTGCAAGAGAGCGACTGGATGTACTCGTTAGACCTCCAGGATGCTTATTATCACATAAAAATACACAGAAGCTCCAGGAGGTGCCTCCACTTTCTGCTAGGAGTCAATCATTACCAATTTTGTGCCCTACCCTTTGGTCTCACCACAGCCACCAGGGTGTTTACCAAAGTGATGGCGGTGGTAGCGGCTCACCTGAGGCTTCAGGGGATTCAGCTCTGTACGTACCTGGACGATTGTCTCCTCACTGCTCCCACCAGGCATCTACTATCCCAAACCAGAGATTATTTCCTGACTCTTGCCCTGCGTTTGGGGATCACAATCAACGTATCCAAATCTCTCCTAGATCCTGTACAGGTGACAGACTACATCTGTGCTGGGATAGATACTCTTCAGTGCAAAATCTTCCTGACCTCGGAGAGAGAGTTCAAAACTTGCGGATGCATGTCTCCCTGATCTACCATTCTCATCTCCCAATGGCGGAATCAGTGTTGAGGGCCTTAGGCTCGATGGCGGTGACCGTAACTTTTCTCCCGTGTGCCCGGTTACACATGAGAATTCTACAGTGGACTCTAGCAGTACAGTAGTCCTTGTTGGAACTGCCTTTGGCACATCCAATTCAACTCATTCGAGTCTTTCAGTCGTCCCTCATATGGTGGATGTGCTCTCCAGACATTTTGGAGGGATGACCCTTTGTTTCAGCCCTAGCCCAAACCACGGTGACCACGGATGCCTCCCAACTCGGGTGGGGGGGGGGCATGGTTCGGGCAGGACAGCCCAAGGCCTGTGGTCCCCATAGAGACCAGCTTGCACATAAATGTCGTAGAGATGAGGGCGGTCCTTCTAGCACTGCAGGCCCTTCATGCCTTTCTTCCTTTGAAAACGATTGCAATTCAGTCAGACAACATGTCAGTGGTCTAGTATATCAACAAATAGGGAGGGACCAGATCTTACCCCCTTTGTCGTGAGGCCATGAGAGTGTGAGAATGAGTGATCTCCATCTGTTGCTTTCTCATCGCAACACACATTCTAGGACGGTCCAACATCCTAGTGGACAGGCTAAGTCGGACCATTTTGATCCCTTACGAGTGGTCTCTGAATCTGGCAGTAGCGAAACAGATCTTCAGCGAATGGGGTCAACCTTGCTGCGATCTCTTCACATCTCCTTCCAACGTGAAGTGCAGCGAGTTTTTCACTCTAAACCCCCTGCCAGGGGGGTCCCCCAGAGATGCTCTAGTTCATGCTTGGCCTCCCAGTCTTCTGTATGCTTATCCGCCAGTACCTCTTATTCCAAGGTTTCTACAGAAAGCTCGTCGACTAGGGAGCAAAGTGATTCTCATTGCACAGTTCTGGCCTCGCCAGGTATGGTTTCCCTTCCTATGGTCTCACCTTCTGGCTCCCCCTTGGATCCTAGATCCCATTCAGGATCTGATTTCGCACCCTTCAGGGGTGCCTCATCCAAATCTGGACAGTCTAAAGCTCACAGCTTAGTTGCTCCAGTTCCCGTGATTGCTAGGACTCCTGGACTATCCTCCTCTGTTAGATCTATTCTGGTGGCTACTCATAAGTCTTTGACCAGGAAGGTTTATCGCAGCAAGTGGAAATGTTTTTCCTTTTGGGCCTCTCAAAGGAGTTTAGACCCTTTCATGACTCCTATTTCCGCCATTCTTGATTTTCTAGCTGATATTTTTCAACACGGAGCTAGTTCTTCTACTGTCAAGGTTCAGTTGGCTGCCAGCTCTCATTTTCATGTGGGCGAGAGCTTCCTTAGCCTCTTCCAGACTGTGTAAAGCCTTTATTAAAGGCACCTTTTTGTTGCGCTCCCCTGTCAAAGATCCTGTTCCCCCATGGGACCTTACTATGGTTCTTCAAGCTTTGGTCCCTCTGCCTTTTGAGCCTGCCGCAACTGCAAATCTGAAATTTTTATCTTGGAAAGCAGCTTTTTCTGCTGGCTATTATCTCTGCCAAAAGTGTTTCAGAATTACAGGCCTTGTCCATCAAAGTTCCTTATATGATTTTTCACAAAGATAGGGTTTCCCTTCAAACCAATCCATCCTTTCCTCCTAAGGTGGCATCACCAGTCAGTATCGATCAGATTATCAGTCTGCCTGTATTTTTTCCCAATTTTACTAACAAGATGGAATATAAACTTCACCTGTTGGATGTTCATAGAGAATTATGATTCTATTTAAACAGGACAAAACATTTCCGTAAATCTGATCAGTTGTTTGTATCCTTCTATAAACCCTTTTTTAGGAAAACCTGTCTCCAAGGTCACTATTGCTAGATGGATCTCTTCATGCATCCTTCAGGTCTATAAGGATAGAGGCATGTCTTCTCCAGGTCAGGTGAAAGCTCATTCCACTAGGTCCATGGGTACTTCTGCGGCTTTTTGGTCTGGAGTATCTTTGGATGATATTTGTTCTGCAGCTACTTGGTCCTCATCTCATACATTTATTTCTCACTACAAGTTGGACTTGACTTCCAGAAGGAGCGCATCCTTTGGTTCCACGGGGCTCCGGAATATCCTTCCATGAGGACCTCCCAGGAGTCTAGTAGCTGGGGACTCTCCCACAGGTTGAAGACCAAATGAAGTAAACTACTACAGATAAAGAAGTTATGTACTCACCATAACTTTCCATCTGAGTAGTTGTACCTCATTTGTCTTCAACCGTACCTCTCTCCTTCCCCCGGACCTTGGCATATGATCAGCCTATGGGCTGCAGTATATGTCACAAGTAATTTTTCAGGTCGGGTTATCAGTATAAGGTTCAGCAGACTTGATCTGGGGATGGAAGGCAGTGAAGGTGTATTATTGGTAAGGGGAGAAGTTTGGAGCTCGGAGCAGATGATAGTAAAACTTGCCAGCTCGGATCCGATACAGATCCATAACCCACAGATTGAAGACAAATGAAGTGCAACTACTCAGATGGAACGTTATGGTGAGTACATAACTTCTTTGTTTCTCATTTTGAAAGATGATAGCCATTGAGATTGGCAGCAAGAGGGTACCTTTTATTCTCCCAGACCAGGATCTCAGCACAGAGGGGACCATGAAAGAAGTGTATGGAAAACTTCAGTCGTATACTCTTAGATGCAAGTCTGTCCCCAAGCTGTCCTTGAAGTCTTCATTTTTTTCAGGCTTCTCCCTCAATTAGAGAGGAGATGCGTTTGAATCTGCTTTGGTGAATGATAAAAAGATCATAATATAAGAATGTCTTATAACCCTTTTGAGGTGTAACATCCTGAGATTTCCATCTCAAAACTGAATTGCTGCTTGGATTCTAAAATTCCATTAGTCACAATGCATAATGAACTTCCTTCTCCTGTATGACACATTTTGTTGGCATCCAATAAACCATCCAACAGGAATCTCTACTTTAATAAATGGAGGAGATTTTCTGTTTGAGCTTTTGATAATGGTCCGGATCCTTTTTCAGCGCCGGTAGAAAACGTTCTACAGTTTCTAGCTACCATTTTTGATAAAGGAGCTTCTGCTTGTACAATTAAGGTTATCTTAGCAGGTGTTTCAAATTTCCATAATGGTGTCTGTGACCAGGCTTTAATCTCCCACGGACTTTGTAAAGTTTTTCTTAAAGGCACCATCCATTTAAAGCCCCCTTTCAAGGGTCTGCTACCTTCATGGGGCTTAACTATTGTACTGCAGTCTCTTACTTTGCCCCCATTTGAACCTGCAGCTACCTGTGACTTAAAGTTTCTTTCTTAGAAAATATTGCTTCTCATAGCTGTCACTTTGGCGAGATGAGTCTCCGAATTACAGGCTCTGTGCTCTAAAGCCCCTTATTTAGTTTTCCACAAAGACAGAGTATCACTCAGAACAAACCCAACCTTTCTTCCTAAAGTTATCTCAGAGACCTATTTCAATCAATCCATAGAATTGCCTGTATTTTTCCCAAATTTTTCTAATAAAGGCGAATACTGCCTGCACCTTCTAGATGTGCACAGGCAATTATGTTTTTATAGAACTAAACAGCTTAGACAATCAGAACAGTTATTTGTGTACTTTGCAAGTGCAACCTTGGGCAAACCTGTGTCTAAGGTTAATCTGTCTAGATAGTTAAGGGATTGCATTTCCTTCATTTACAAGAAAGAAAACTTATGTCTCCCTATGCTAGTGAAGGGACATTCTACCAGATCTGTGACAACTTCATCTGTTTTTCATTCTAAAGCTTCTGTGTCAGATATTTGTGCAGCTGCCACTTGGGCTAAACCACATATGTTTATTATTCATTACATATTGGACATGGTTACCAGGGGAAGAGCCTCCTTTGGTTCTATGATTCTCAGGAATATTCTTCCATAGTGCCACCCAGGATCTAAGGTAGCTGGGGACTCTGTCCCACAAGTCAAGAATAGATGAAGATTGACAACATCAGATAAAGAAGATAAAAGAGCGACTGCTAACCTGATAAAAGTGTTTGTTTTCCTGCTACTACCTGGGCGACTGTCCGATCTAGCTAAACTGCAAGTATTTCTGCTTCTTGAACTGTTTTAAACTGTTTAAAGTTGTTTTTGAACCTGCACTTTTAAAGTTTGTCCTGTTTGTTGCTTTTACCTGTTGAGGCTACACACTCAAGTGCGCTAGCCTGTGTTACATATTTATTGCATTTTCCTGCTGTTTGTTGCAAAAAAAAAAAAAAAAAAAAAAATTATCCTTGTTTCCCGTCTTTCCTGACCTAGAGTAGTCCAAATACAGGCTTTGCTGTATTCTGGACTTTTGGAAAGTTCCTGTGTTGCCCATTTCCTTTCTTGGATAAAGGGAGGCTTCTTTGTTCACCAGTGGCAGTGGGGAGCTTGGAGCAGCCTATCTATCCCTGGAGGAGTGTTCCCAGCACAAGAATTTGGTAGTCTATTGGCCATTTTGGGCCAATTTCTAGCTCTTTCAAGTCCCCCTGAATAAAACCCACTTTAGCGCGGCTTTGCGCGATTTTGCGCATAGCGCAGCATCGGGCAGCGCCGCTTAATTGGGTTTAAACCATTCTTGGCTCCATAAAGTGTGCTCTTCACTTTTTCCCTTAGAACTGATCTAGTTCTCATAATAAACCCCCTATTCCCACTCTAAAGCCTGGCACTTGCTCACTAAAGCAATTATATAAGTCAGCACTAAAAAATTAAAAGCACTACACCCTCACAAACTCCCCTTGAGTACTTTGTTCCCCATTGGCCCTTTTTTTCAATTATAAAGGAATTCCCAATACTATTCTAGCATGTCCAAAGGTCAGTTGTCAATCTCCTCTCCAGTCCAGCTGGTGAATCTGGGAATCTTGAGGCAATGTTACAACTGCCTCATGTACACAGACAACCCTCTCCTCCTCCCAACAACTTCCAACACATGTGAGAGATGCAACCATATAGCCAAACTGGAGGCTAACCTCTCTCAACTCAGTACTGACGTAACCAGTCAGGAGGAGAAGGAAACCAGACTCACTACAATTCCAGTCTCACATAGACCTACCACGACAGCAAACCAAACACATAAACACACAAAAACATACTCGGAGGCTCTAAATAAAAATCTGCCTAAGCAGCAGAGACCTCCAAAGCAGACACCCAAGCAACTGCTACCCCAAAACAAAACACGTGCAACACATAGCTCACAAAGCCAGTGTGCCGAACAGTCACAGCCCTTAAGGCTAAACAACACACCTGATACACTTGTAATAGGTGACTCTATCGTCAGGCACACTGACGTCCCGCTCACCAGGCTGAACAAGGAGAAGGTCACGGTGAGCTGCCTGTAGGGCGCTAGGATCCGCCACATAACACAAGCACTCAGGTCACTCCAAGGCAAGTACAAATATGACTCAGTCATTGTCCATGCTGGTGTGAATGACCTGAGATGTACCTCCCTGGACTACATGAAAAGAGACATAGAGGACCTCTCTGAGCATGTAGCCCAGGCCGGTATGACCCTGACCTTGAGTAGCATCTTACCATCACCAAGAATGATGCCACAATATGAAGACAAGATGATCAATTTCAACAATTGGCTTAAGTATTGGTGTCATTCAAAGGGGATCCAATGCCTGTGCCTGGGATGACATGCTCGACAAGCCACGATGCTTCGCTAGGGATGGCTTGCACCTGTCACCCCTGGGCTTTCGGATATTGGCAAAGGCTCTTGCCACCCCCATAGTGCCTTTTTTAGGCAAGGCTCAAAAGACAAACCCACCTCCATAGGTATCACAAGGGATAAGAAACTAAGAGTAATGCTACTCAACGCCAGAAGTCTAAACCTCAAGATGCACTCACTCGAAACTCTCCTTAGCATGGAGAACATTGATATCTGTGCAGTAACAGAAACCTGGTTCAAGGCTCCCGAGAGCACCCCAGCAGTACCAGGTTATACCTCATACCATGTTTTTCGGCCCCAAGACTTGGACCGAACCACAAAAGGAGGGGGAGTATCAATATTCGTCAAAGATACCCACGCCTCCAGGTTGGTGGTACAGCACGAAGCATCAGAGACTATCCATGTGCAACTAACAGTGGGTAAAACTGCCTTCCAGTTTATAGCCAGCTACAGACCACCCTCCCAAACCCAGGAACCCCACTCAGCCTTCCTGAGAACACTGGAAAATATGAAGGTCTCTCCAAACACCATTATATTGGGCGACTTCAACTACCCTAACATAGACTGGGAGCATTACTCTAGCTCCAACACCCTAGCCTGAAGGTTCCTAGAATTTATAAACTCAAATGCTATGGAACAACTTGTTGCCAGTCCCACAAGAGGGGAAAACATACTGGACCTGATCATCACCAACATGGGGACTCTATGCTCCAGACCAGAAGTGTATCCCTCACTGGTAAGATCAGACCATAAACTAATCTCACTAGATATTCACATCCCGACCCCAGCCCCTGCCCAGAAAACCACAGTGAAAAACTTCTCTAAAGCAAATTTCACACTCCTCAAAACCGAGGTGGAATCCTTCAAAGCCCCCGGGCCTGTGGAAAATACGGCCCAGACCGCAGAATCCTTTATAAACGCATTCTATGAACACCTTCAGGAATGCATGGATCATGCATTCCTAAATAAAACCAAGACCCAATCCTCCAAAGTTAGGCGTCCTGTCTGGTGGACCCCAGCCATAAACAATAAATACAATAGAAGGAGGAAGCTACTACATGATAGAGCAAAATCCCAAAAAGGGAAGGCATCTCTGATCAGCATTAGCAAAAAACTACGGGCACTCATAAAATCGTCTAAGGCCAGCTTTGAGAGAAAAATTGCACAGGACACTAAGGATAATCACAAGACTTTCTTTAGTTATGTTAGGAACCTGGGTGGGAATTCACATATATGCTCAGAATTAGTCCAAAATGACAAAAAATACACCGAACCCACAGACATTGCCAACATCCTAGCTGACAGGTTCAGCGCAAACTTCTCCCCCCCTTCCCCACCAAAAGGGCAAATATCTATCCCAGCAGAGTGCTGCCCCCCTGACATCTCAGATGCTCAGGTAAGAGCCGCCCTCTCCAAAGCAAAAAACACAGCATCAATGGGACCAGACGGTGTCCCGGGCTGCGTCCTACATGAACTCCAAGAAGAACTAAACCCAAACATAAAACTACTGTTCAATCTCAGCCTTACTACAGGATATGTACCCAAAGAGTGGCGTACAGCAACAGTGGTCCCTCTCCACAAAGGTGGTGCCTCAACGGATCCTGGAAACTATCGCCCCATAAGCTTGACTAGCTTGGTCTGCAAAGCTATGGAAAGGATCATCATGGACCTCATAAATAAAGATATTGGGGACCTACAGACACTGGATCCTACCCAGTTTGGCTTTGTTAAGGGCAGATCCTGCCTCTTAAACCTGGTCGATTTCTTTGAAACAGTCACCAAGGCCATTGACGAGGGGAAGGTGGTCCACACAGCCTACCTGGACCTTGCAAAAGCCTTCGATACAATACCCCACTCGGGCATTATAGATAAGCTCACCAGCTTAAATATAAACCCCTATGTCACTAGATGGGTTGCAAACTGGCTCAAGGACAGAACCCACATGGTTAGAATTGCTGGAGCCATGTCAGACTCCAAACCAGTTACAAGTGGCGTCCCACAAGGCTCAGTCCTGGGGCCTCTCTTGTTCGGTATATATTTCTCGGAGGTACAGGCTAACACTGAAGGACTGTGGCTGACCAAGTTCGCAGATGACTGCAAACTGGGTGCCATAATAGACTCTCCAGCCAACACAAGCATCCTACAAAAGGGCCTCATAGAAACAGACAACTGGTCCCAGAGCCATGGCCTCAAGCTAAACGCCAAAAAGTGTATAGTCATCCCCTTTGGCAAAAACAAAGTGCCCACAAATTACCACATAGGTGGTAATCCATTAAGTACGGAAGAAGTAATTAGGGACCTGGGGACCCAAGTTGATAGCAATCTCTCATTTGACAACCACATGGCCAAAGTGGTTAGAAAAACATTTTATATAGCCCACCTAATCATGAAGGGATTCGCATCTAGATCTGGGGAGGTCATTGTGCCTCTTTACTCATCCCTCATCAGGCCCATAATTGAGTACAATGTCCCTTTTGGGATGTACCTTACCAGACACCTGCAGCAACTGGAAAGACCCCCAAAAGTACCTCACCAAGAGGATCAAAGGGCTCAAACAGATGCCATATGCTGCCCGGTTAAAGAAACTCCAGCTCTACTCAGTGGCATACCAACTACTCAGAGACGATCTGTCCCTGATGTGTAAAGCCATGTCCAACCCAGAATTAATGGACATGCTGCACCTCAGAAAATCCAAATCCCATCGAGCTACGCGCTCGAGAGACTTGAACCTCAGCACTGAAATAAATAGGACATGCTGGAGGGACAGATTCATAACCCAGAGGCTCCCTTCACTCTGGAATAAAATCCCAGTCCAGGTTAGGCAGAGTCCCACATTGACTCTCTTCAAGAGGAATCTTGATGAGTGGATGGGGGATAGTAAGTTTACCCTGGGTATCACTTCTGTGTCACTGTTAGACAGAGGCACAGTATACTAACCTCGAAAAAGGGCATAGCAAAATTCATTTAAAATGGGTGGCGAAAGCCAAACACACTCTGGTTAGGCTTATAAATGTTCCAGGGCAGATAGCCTGGTATGAACCTATGAACCTATGTCTTACCATAACGTTCCATCTATGCTGTTGATCTTCATCTGTTATTATTTCCCTCCCACCTGCCCCACCTTTGGATTTCTGGTGGAGTGACATCCTGTCCTGGGTTTTTATTGTTAGGGATACCTTGGACAAGGTTTATGACTGGAGTGAGAGTGCCTTCTTCAGTATGATTGCAAACTCGATCTGAGGTAATGTGGAGAGGTGCTTATGGGTAGACTAGCAGCTCGAGAGATTTTTGGCTGTCACAAGCTGTATATCGGCCGGATCTATTCCGAGGATCGGAACTGTATACCCACAAGTCAAGAATAGATGAATATCGACAACACAGATGGAACGTTATGGTAAGACATAACTTTTTTTTCAACCACAGAATAAACCATTGATGTGAAAATGCTGTCATCAAAAACACTTCAGCTAGGGTGTGGCAGTTTCCACTGCTTGTTTCAAGAATGTCTCCACTGTGGACACTTGTCTGTGACCGCATAATTATCATTTCACACCTTCACCATACATTACTGCTTAGATCTTGACTTAAGGAGTCAGGTTTTGTTTGGCACTTTGTAGTTACAGGATTTAGCCTTTTTTAAGTTTTCACTTTGCGGCCTTGTCCTGACTGTGGTGTCCTTGTTAGTCTAGTTATACTAGTTAAGATTTTTTCACATAACCCACAGCTGAAGTCTCCCGATATCCGATATAACAGATTCATACTCATTTTATCAGTTGATCTGGGAAGGCAATTTCTGCAATAGGTGTTTTTCACCTTTCTTCCTTTCCTTTGTGCTTTTGACATTTCCTCTGTCCAGCAGTCAGATTTGGAGTTCCCAGTAGTAAGTTAAACAAGTATATATTTATATATTGAAACTTTCTATTTTTAAATTTTGGACTTTTATTCCAAGATTATTGCCTTTCTTTTGGTGACATCTAGATGATTAAGTAATTAAAGAATTTTGGCATTTTCTTCATTCACTGAAGGAAGAAGTAAAAGAAGAAACTGACAACTATTATGGTTTGTGTTAAAAAGCTTCCTGAATGAAGGGGATATTACTGTGTTTTGTATGCAACATTGCGTTCTTCCCCAAGTGACTGAAATTGATAAAGCATGATCAACTTCATTATAATAAGACAGCTGGACAGAAGGTGGTTCCCTCTCTCATGGGTAAGGGAAGATAGAACAAGGTTCTACACATAGTAAGAAGTACAAGGACACATGATGGCAGAATAGTGCTTCCCCAGAATTTTTTTTTGTGGGAACCTAGACAGGCAGTGAAGTAGTTTATTAAACAGAGTAAGGACTAACAGGCTAAGTGGGGGTATAATATGAAAGAAATGGAGTGAATTGCAGTGAAATGGTGTTAAACTTATTTCCATGGGATGTTAATGGGTTAGTTAACCTAGTGAAGTGATCCAGGATCTTTGCATGTATTAAAAGACATTCACTGGGGTAGTTTATCTTCAGGAGATGCATCTGACAGAAAATGAGATCATGAGACTTACCAGAGGTGTTTTTTTTTAACACCCTAATTAAATTATCAGTTAAGACATGGACACACATGCATTAATAGTAAAGAAAATAAGACATGTCTTTTTTCATTTATGTACATTGTACATTACAACTCTCATTTAGTCCAACATTCCATAAATTGCTCAATTCCTGTCTTCCCATAAACCTCACTCCTCCTGAACATTAGTATTGTTCCAACAAATTCCATTTATTTTTATGCAATTTGCTCCTTCCCATTTTTAAAGATTCAATTTCCAGTTCTTTTATCTTTTTTAACAATAATCAGTAGTTCAAATACAGTTGGTTTACATTTTGATTTCCACTTTCTAGTAATTGCTTTTTTGACTTCCAGTAGAATTAAACTTAATAAGGTCTTAATATGTCTGGGCGATTTAGATCCCGAGTCCCAGCTCAAGAACATTATTTCCTTAGTTAAAGTCATTTGGTCCCCAATATTTCTAAAAGTTTTCTGTGGTGAATGTGCAAAATCTACCAGCTCGTTACATTTCCAGAAAATGTGTTCTCAGTGACCTCTTTCTTCCCCATCACATCCTCCAACATTTGCTATCTACCTGAAGAAAAATTCTTTGCAGTCTGTTTGAGGTGTAAAAATACCTGTGCAAATACTTCCAAGAAAAATCCTAAACATTCTGGACTTTGTGGCATCCTTTTGAGCCTTGCATATCTTCCCATATTCCCAATCTTTTCTAACCTCCTCAGATAAACTCTTATAGTTATCATGCAATATTTTAGACGCCCTACAAATTTTCACCTTTTTCACGTCAGCTTTCATTCTAGATTCAGACAGAATCTCTACCAGAACAGTTTTTTTTTCTTGTAGGGTTCCTCTGTTCCTTTCTGTTTGACTGTACTATATCAGTCCCTAGCAGGGAAGGCAGTCTCTAACCTGCAGTCCAAACTTTTTCTTGGCCTCACCCCACTCTCTTAACTTTCACTCTGTAGGTATTTGTTTCCAACACTTTGGTTCCTGTGCCTGTTTTCTTTTGTAAATTCATTCTCTCTCTTGCCATTTTTCTGTGACCCTACTTGAAAGAATTCCTATTGGTAAAATTTCCTTTCTCCATTCCCCCATTGGCTTAATTCTTGGAATACCTTTTGTAGTGTTATGAATATAATATTATGAATGGTGGTTGTTATTCCCCTGAGGGATCTGCATCCAAAATCCCAAGTCTCTCATTATTTCTTGAACCCCACCCCCACCGTATCAGTGTCTTCATCATCATCCTTTTCTACTTCATATTTATTAGAGCTGGCTTTGAGCTCAAGGATCCAGAGAAAGAGGGGTTGCCCTTCTGTTGAAGAGGATAAGGGCTCATAGGTTCATAGGTATGTACTAGGCTAATGGCTCTGGAGCCTTTACAAGCCTAGCCCATAGAAGTGCCCTGGCATTGTGCCGCCCATCGTTAGTTCCCACCAGTGCCTCTATCAAGTAGAGCCACTGGAGTGATTCCCGGGGTGAACTTTCTAGTTCCCATCCACTCATCAAGATTTCTCTTGAAGAGGGCCAGTGAGGTGCTCTGCTTGACATGTATGGGAAGTCTATTCCAGAGCATGGGCAGTCTCTGGGTTATGAACCTGTCCCTCCAGCATGTTCTTTTGATTGTGGTAATGAGGTTGAGGTCTCTGGAGCGTATGGTGCGGAGGGATTGGGATTTCTTTAGATGTAGCATTTCTAACAGAGCTGGGTCAGACATGACTTTGTAAGTCAAGCAGAGATTGCCTCTTAGTAGACGATATGAGACAGAGAATAGCTGGAGTTTTTTTTAGTTTGTCCATGTCAACATGTGTTTAAGGCCTAGGATCCTCTTCATGAGGTACTTTTATAGCCTTTCCAGCTGTTGCATGTGTCTAGTGAGGTACATGCCAAATGGGTCATTATATTCAATGATTGGTCTAATGAGGGAAGAGTAGAGAGAGAGATGATGACCTCTTTCTTCCTGAATGCAAAACCCTTGTTAATGAGATGTGCCACATAGAAGGACTTTCTGACCACAGAGGCAATGTGATGGTCGAAGGAGAGTTCCTGTTAACCTGTGTCCCTAGATCTCTTATAATGCCTTCAGTGTTCAGTGGGCTCCCATCAATGTGGTAATTAGTGGGAACTGAATTTTTCCCAAAGGGGATGATGACGCATTTTTTGGCATTAAGCTTAAGGCCATGGTTTCAACACCAGTCATTGGTTTCAGTGAGTTCTTTCTTTAGAATGTCTACATCACTTGGGGATTTAATAATGGCTCCCAGCTTGCAGTCGTCTGCATCAGCCAGAGTCTGTCCGTGTTGGCCTGGACTTCTGAGAAGTAGATGCCAAACAGGTGAGGACCCAAGACCGATCCCTGTGGGACTTCACTTGTGACTGGTCGGCAGTCTGACTTGGAGTCCGCTACTTTCACACTGTGGGTTCTATCTGTGAGCCAGTTTGCAACCCACCTAGTGATATAGGGGCTGTTGCCTAGTTTGGTGAGTTTATCAGTAATTCTGAGTGGGGAATGGTATCAAAGGCCTTGGCCAGATCAAGGTAGGCTGTATGAACTGCCTTGCCGTCATCCACAGCTCTGGTGACTGACTCAAAGAAGTCAACCAGGTTGAGCAGGCATGATCTACCTTTCACAAAACCAAATTGCGTGGGATCTAGAGTTTGGAAATTCCTTATATCCTTGTTAATTAGATCCTTGCTGATACACTTCATAGCCTTACATATCAGACTCGTCAGGCTAAATGAGGCGATAATTCCCAGGGGCTATAGTCGCTCCCCGTTTATGGAGAGGGGTGACTGCAGCAGTGCGCCATTCAGTAGGGACAAAGCCTGAGGTGAGGTTGTGATTGAACAGGGCACACTGATGTGGTGCCAGTTCACTTTGTAGTTCATGTAGAACACATCCAGGGATATTGTCGGGTCCCATGGAAGCTGTATTCTTGGCTTTAACCTGTGCTGCAGTAATGCTGGGTGTCTGGTATTCCTCTGGTACTGTGATTGGTCCTTAAGGGGGAGAGAGAGGGGTAAAGTTGACACTGAATCTGTCGGCCAGTATGTTGGCAATATCTGTTGGCTCAGCATAGGAGGTACCATTGTGCAGTAACTCAGAGCAAACCTGGGTATTGCCGTGGAGATTTTTGATATAACTATAGAAGGCTTTGTGGTTGTTTTTAGTGGCTGCTGCAATTCTGCCTTCATACCTGGCTGTAGAGGTTTTGATGAGGGATCTCAAGTTTTTGTTGAGGTTAATAAGGGAGTTTTTCCAGTCTTGGGACTTCACCTTTTACTGCAACAGTTTCTTCCTTCTTTTGTAGAGTTTATTAGTGGCAGGGGACCACCAGATTGCCTTCCTTTTTTTGCAGGAGAGCATCTTGGTTCTGTTGGGTATGGCTAGTTCCTTGCATTTATTTATGTGTTCGTACAGTGCATTGGTGTATGATTCGGCAGTCATGCATCTATTTTCCATTGACATGGGTGCCGTGAAGTTGGGTCTATATCAGAACATCGAAGTATTAAAACTTCGAATGTTCTGATATCAAACACTATTCAGCGAACGGTAAGAATCGCGAAGCTGCAGAACAGCGAATTCTTTCCTTGGGAAAGAATTCAGTTGGCCGTTTTTGTGGCTTCACTGTTCTTAGCGCTGTGGTGGAAAGTTACGGGTTGGGTTCAGGTAAGTGTGTGATTGTTTGTACGTTAGGGTTAGGGATGGGTTAAGTGAGTTAGGGTTAGGGCACGGGTTAGGCGTGTGTGTGATAGTGACAGACTTTACGGTTAGGGGCGGTTTAAGTGAGTTAGGGTTAGGGCACAGGTTAGGTGAGTTTGCGATAGTGACGGACCTTAGGGTTAGGGTTAAGGTAAGTGGGTAGATAGTAGTGTATGTTTAGTTTAGTGTAGCAATAGATGTAGGAATTTAAGTGTATGTGTGTGGTTGCTGTTTGTTTGATGTGCTTGTGTTGTGTGTATGTGTTTCGGAGCAGCAAATTTTTTCCATGGGAAAAAATTTTCTGTTCTGAATGTTCGATGTTTTCATGTTTAGATGTTTTGAGGCTAATGAAATAGCGTTCGCTATTTTTATCTTTCAATAACATGATATAAACGCCATGAAGTTAGCCACCTCAATTTTTAGGAGCCCAAAGTCAGCTTTGGAGAAGTTTTTCATGGTGGTTACCTTTGCGGGGGGTGTGGATGAGATGTGGATTTCCATGGTGATTAGTTTGTGGTTGGATCTAACCCGGGAGGAATTGACTATTGGTGTAGAGCAACGGTTGCCCATGTTAGCAATAACCAGGTGAAGGATGTTGCTTCCTCTAGTGGGGGTAAGAATGAGCTGGTCCAGGGCATTGGAAATGATGAATTCCAGGAAGCATTGAGCGAGTGTATTGGTGCATGAGTAGGTTTCCCAGTTGATGGAGGGATAGTTGAAGTCACCTAGTATGAGAGTGTTGGGTTGGACCTTAATAGTTTCCAGGGTGCTTAGGAACATGGAGTGAGAGTCTTGAGATACCTATTTCCAGGGTGCTTAGGAACATGGAGTGAGAGTCTTGGGACATGGTTGAAGACCTATAGCAGGCTACGACCTGAATCGCTGTCTTACCCAATGTTAGTTGTACCTGGAGTATCTCAGATGCGTTATGCTGGGCTACTAGTCTGGAGGTGTGCATTTCCTTTATGAAAATGGAGACATCACCACCTTTGGAGCTTCGGTCCATGTTCTCAGGCCGAAAGGTGTGGAATGAGTTATAGCCTGGTAGCGCAGGGGCGCTTTCTGCTGCTTTAAACCAGGTCTCCGTTACAGCACAAATGTCGATGTTCTCCATTTTCAGGAGTACTTTGAGCAAGTGCATCTTGAGATTTAGACTTCTAGCATTGAGCAGCATGACCCTCAGATTGCATTTATTCATAGCTGTTACAGTGGTAATTTGGTCTTTGGAAGATCGCCTAAAATCGCACTATAGGGGTGGCAAGAGCTTTAGCCAGTATCAGGAAACCCAGGGGTGACAGATGCAGGCCATCTCTGGCAAAGCATCGAGGTCTGTCAATCATGTCATCCCAAGCAGACAGATACTGGATCCCCTTAGAATGACACCAGAAACTTAGCCAATTGTTGAAGTCAGTTATTTTCTGCTTGTACTGCGGTATCATTCTGGATGATGGTAGGATGTTGCTCAGAGCTAGGGTCATACCTACCTGGGCCACATAATCTGAGAGCTCCTCCATGTCTCTTTTCATGTAGTCCAGGGAGGTGCATCTCAGGTCATTCACACCCACATGGACAGTGACAGAGTCATACTTGTTGTGGAGTAACCTGAGTGCGTTATGTGTCGGATTCTGGCACCTGATAGACAGCTGACTGTTGCCTTCTTATTCAGCCTAGTGAGTGGGACATCAGTGTGCCTCACTATCGAGTCACCTATGATTAGTGTATTTGGCAAGCTGTTTTACCTTAGGGCCTTAGGATGAGGGGGCACACTGTGTAGGTGAGCTATGTGTCTTGTGGTTTGTGCTGTGTTGTGGTGGTTTAGTGGTTTTCAGCCATGGAATTCTCTGCTGTTTGAGTAGATTTCTATTCAGAGCCTCCACAAAAGTGGGTGTTTGGTTTGTGTTTTTGTGAGAGCTGTGATGGTGGGTGTTCTGGAGGGCTATCTATTGCATGTGGTGTGGTGCAGATGTTGACCTTCTCCTCTTACCCAGCTATTCCGGTCTTGGCTTGAGAGTGCATGGCTTCCAGTTTGGATATATAAGTGCATCTGTCACAAGTCTGAGTGTTGGGAGGTAAGATGAGAGGGTTATCTGTGTACATGAGGCAGTTGCTATACTGCCTCAGAATGCCCAAGTTCACCAGGTTAATAGGATAAAGCACAGAGAACTGATCTTTAGACATAGTGAGAGAGACTTTAAAGACCCAGGACATTATGCAGTAGTGAAGGGTAAATGACAGAGAATAATGATTATGCTGGCATGTGTGTATATTCCTCCTAGCTGTGTAGTCACTGAAAAAGGATATTTTAATAAATATATGTGACAGGAAGTCTAATAGAACTGTTTTAGCTTGAGTTTGAGAGGAGGTTGGAGCAAGTCTATTACTAACTCAGAACACTAAGAGGGAAATGGACCATGTCAGAGAAAACACTGTTTTCATTAATAACCATGGCAGTTAAGAAAGATGTAACTAAAACAATAGCAGTGAACCCCCTTACTGTTGATGAAGTACAGTAGATACTACAAGAAATAGCAACAATGAGACAGGTAGTAATAAATTCAGTAGTAAGTGGACATCATTGTTATTTTCCTATAAAGATTAGTATATTGTTTAAAATACAACTAATACAGAAGCATTTAACCAAGCAGAAAAGTGAATGAATACGTTTAAAATGGTTTGGTTAATTTCAAAAACATAAATGTCAAAGTTGTATAGTAAATAAAGATGTTAATTTGAAATATTCTGTGAAAATGTTTCTGGAAAAATGGCTGCGTATGGTTTTATGGTTGCTGAGTTTAGTAAAGTGTATAATCTAAAAAAATAAATATAGGAAACTGGGAACTTCATGTAGTGTTTTTACTTCCTGTGGTGTAAAAATGTATTCCTGTGAGGAATTGCAAACTACTGGAAAAGGTCTTTTGTTGCAAACAGTATTACAAGGAAAGACAAAGGGACAAATTCATAAAACTTTACTACACTACATTAAATTAATTTGCATGATAAACTGCAATGTGCAGGGTGTATGTGATTCAGAAAATCCAACAACATGACATGGTTAGCTGAAATAACATGATTGGCTGTGTTATATACTGATGACTCCATAGTGAAGTGCTGTGTATGATGAAAAAAAAAAAGCTAAACACGGTTGAATGATTCAGACATGTTTAAATGGGTCTACCTGATAACGCTGAAAGCTTGAAGTGCCGACGACGAGAAGACCGACACCTGAAGATCGGCAACGAAGATGACTGACAGTTGAGAATCCCGATGCTGAGAACACCGACATGTCAAACGGGTGCTAGTGGGTAAGTATGCGGTAGTGATGGACTTCAGGATTAGGGTGCGGGTAAGGTAAGTGTGCGATATCGACGGTCTGTAGGGTTAGGGGCAGGTTAAGTGAGTTAGGGTTAGGGCACGGGTCAGGTGAGTGTGCGATAGTGACAGACGTTAGGGATAGGGGCGGGTTAAGTGAGTTAGGGTTAGGGTGCGGGTTAGGCGAGTGTGCATTAGTGACGGTCCTTAGGGTTAGGGTTTGGGTTAAGGTTAGTGCATAGATAGTTGTGTATGTAAGGTTCACTGTAGGTTTGTAAGGTTTTTGGTGTGCTTGTGTTGTGTGTGTGCTTTTTGGACAGGGGATTTGTTTTGTTTGTTGAGTGTCGGGATTGTGGTTTGTCGGGTATGTGATGTTTTGTGTTTCTGAACTTTCGGTTTTGTGGTGTCTGTGATTTTGTTGTCAGTGTTTTAGCGTGTCAGTGTTGTCAGGTAGACCCGTTAAATGCCCCACAGCTACATTGCTATATGCTCACATTCAGGTTGAGTAAGGTAGCGTATAGCATTAGGTGACCATTAAGCTTTGCTGTCAATTGATCCTTGTTCACCCTGTGGGTAAGAGCCAATCATGTAAGCCATCATGCATGCAGCCATTGGAGTTTTCCCTTGAATGGCCCTAACTCCACCTCTGGTTGCTGATATGGGCACATGTGCTACTGAAGTGGTGTTCTGCTTTGTCACTTCCCATGTAATTGCTCCCACAAACATCCCTCTGAGAGCTGCCATCACTGACTTGCATCCCCAAGCCTACATCCTTGTAATGTGCAAGCCTTCACTTGCACAGCAGAAATTGGCTGACAAGGAACCACCATCACCCTTCCCAAAGGATGAATGAGCAGGTGTAATCTACTCATTCCTACATGTTCTTCAAGCGTCAGAGTTGTTAATCAGTCTTTTTAACAACTATATTCAACACTTTTTTGATTTACAGCATGAGTTCACATATATTAGCAATGTAAAAAGGAATATCACAGCGATACCTTCCATTATTGTAAAATGGGGAAAGGAGGTTGGTTGATCTTTACTCTTTTTTTATCAATTTCCATTACTGTTGTCATGTAGTATGCACGTTTTCTTTTTAGGAATTTTCATTCACTCCAACATTATGTAAATTGCTAAGTTCCTCTGTCCCTTAAACCTCACTTCTTTTCCTGGACTTCGTTCTTCCTGCATTGTTTCCACAAAATTCCAGTTTATTTCTATGAAATTTGCTCTTTCCCTTTTTTAAAGATCTCATTTCTAGTTCTTTTACCTCATTTACAGTTTTCAAAAAGTATGTTACATTTTTATAGATTTTGATTTTCATTTTTATAGTACTTGCTTCTTTGGCAGCCAGTAGCATTAAACTTAGTAAGCCTTGCGAGTTCCTATCAGTTCGTCGAAACTTCAGCAGTTTGAACACTATATGTTCGAAAACTGTGAAGTTTGAAAACTGATTATCGTGAAGCCGTGGAACACCGAATTCTTTCCCAGGGAAAGAATTTGTTTGGCCGTTTCTGCTGCTTCGTGATTTTCAGCACTGTGGTGGAAAGTTATAGGTCGGGTTCAGGTAAGTGTGCGATTGTGCGGATGTTAGAGTTAGGGTGTGGGTTAGGTGAGTTAGGTTTAGGGCGCAGGTGAGGTGGGTGTGCGATAGTGACAGACTTTAGGGTTAGGGCGGGATAGGTGAGTTAAGGTTAGGGCGCGGGTCAGGTGATTGTGCGATAGTGATGGACCTTAGGGTTAGGGTTAGGGTTTGGGTTAAGGTAAGTGGATTGATAGTAGTGTATGTACAGTTTAGTTTAGGGTTAGATGTAGGATTTTAAGTGTATGTGTGTGGATTGCTGTTTTTTTGGTGTGCTTGTGTTGTGTGTGTGTTTCTTGGAACAGCAATTTTTTTTCCCTGGGGAAAAAAATCGCTGTTCTAAGCCTTCAATGGGTTTGCACTTCGAGGTTAGAAGTTCGAGCATATGGTGTTCTGACTTCTGTCGTTTCGTCAAAGTGATATAGACCCAGCCTTGCTATATCTAAGGTATTAAATATTATTTTTTGGGCCTAAAAGAATCACTAACTTGGTTACTACAGTTCATTCCTCCAACATGTGTCAAGGGAGTCTGTAAGGATTTTTTAAAACCTGCCAAGTCATTACTTACCCTCCAAAAATCATTCCTAATTACCTCTCTTTCTCATCACATCTACAATATTTCCCATCTAATTTGAAGGAAAAATCTTCTGAAGACTCCTTGGGGTATAAAAATACAGATGCAGACACTACCGTGCAAAAAATCCTAAATCATTTGGACTTTGTTGCATACTTGGGAGCCTTACAGATTTATTTTCATTGTTCCTTTGTTAATTGCCTTTCGTAAACTTCTCCAATTGGTTCTTATAGTTTTGTGCAATATTTTGTGCATCCTACTAATGATGCCTTTTTTAACAGAGTGCTGTGTTCTAGACTCCACTAAAAACTCTAACAGAGCTGGCCCTTTTCACTTAGTATTCCCTAACCCCTTTGCCTTGCCTATAGTCTGTCAATCCATGGTGCAGAAGGTAATCTCCAACCTCAATCTAGTCTCCTGTTTAGCCTTATCCCATACGGTTAATTTTCTCTCCCAAGTTATTTGATTTTAATACGTTGTTTCATTGATACTTAGAATGTGTTTTCTCTGTGTGGATTTTTAGAAGCCTAGCAATACATTCTTAAAAAGTTTTCAGCCCATATATTTTAAATATGATTAACCTAGGAATGAGTAGAACATTTATATGTTGCCCCTGTCCATGATGGACAAGGGTGCTAATCCATGGGTGAATTTGCAGTTACCCATCCATTCATCCAGATTATGTTTAAATAGTGTAAAAGTACTTTGTTGTATGTGGAGAGGAAGACAATTCCAAAGAAGTGTTTTTCTCTGTAATACATACCTACATGTTCTGTTTATGTTGTAAAAGAGATTTGGATCTCTTTAGTGGGTGTTTATAGTCCCACCGGACTTGTAAATGTGCAATATGTCTGACAGGATTTGTTGAGGCTCTGTACAAGAGGCAAAGATCACCACTTAGTAGTCTGGCATCAAGAAGAGGGAGAAGGTTTTGGGTTGGTCTGCATAGGTGTTATGATTTAGGCCCTTGATTTTCTTACTAAGAAAGTGTTGTGGACATTTGAGGTGTGTCATATTTTTCGACAGGTGCATACCAAAGGGGGCATTATACTCTCTAATTGTCCTGATGAGTGTTGGTTTCAGTGGAATGATCATATCCCTGGACCTGGACACCATAATAAGCTGTGCAGTAACAAAGCACTTTCTTACAATAGCGGTTACATAGCAATTGAAGGACAGTTAGTTGTCAGCATAGGTTCCCACATCCCTAAGTACTGGATCACATTTCAGGGGTGTGTAGTCAATGCGGTAGCTACAGGGACTTCTTGCTTGCAGTAGGGATACTGTTATATATTTTTTGGCATTGAGTGATAGTCCATGGGTTTGATACCATATATTGGTTTAGCAAAGGCCCTTTTGGAGGATATTGGTATCCTTTGTGGAGTTTAATGGCAGTAAGTTTACAGTCAGCTGCAAGCTTGGTCATTCAAAAACCCTTAAGAGTAGCTTTGACCTCCAAACATTAAATGCCAAAGAAGAGTGGTCCAAAGAGTGAACTCTGGAGTACACCTGGAGACAGGTATTTTAGAACAGGTAGAGCAGCCTGTCCTAATTTCCTGGGTTCTGTTTTGTGCCACTATGCTATTCATTGAGTTTATATAGCGATTAACATTAAGATGGGATTGCTTATCTATGATACTTGAGTTTGTGGTGGAGTTGAATGCATTTGCAAGGTCAAGATATGCAGTGTATACTGATTTGCCCTCATCTATTGCTTTAGCAATCTTCTCAAATAAGTCAAACAGGTTAAGTAGGTAGGCTGTGCAATTAACAAATCTGGACTGTCTCGGATCCAGGGTTTATATATTACCTATGCCCTTATTTATTAATAACATAATGATCCATCTGAAGTAGGTACATTTGTCAGCAACCTTTGGGTCTTGGATCCGATCTTGGATCCGAGCTGGCAACTTATTTCATAGCTTAGAGATCTGAGCTCCTAGCTCCTCCCCTTACCCATAATCCCTTGCCAACCCTGACTGACCTCAGATCTAGTTTGCCGCTCTTAGAGTAAGCTTCCAGATTGCTGAGCTCCTGGCGTTTTATAGCTAAGTGGTTTCTTTTTTCTGTAAAATTATATATTTTTCATAGTTTTAGTGTGTGTGTGTGTGTGTGTGTGTGATTAGGTTCCCTTTTTTCAGTGTACTTTTATTTTTAGTGTAATTCCTCCCCTTCCTTCACTGGTACGTAGTGTGTGTGTGTGGGCTGTTGTGTGTTGGGGCCTGGTCTGTGTGAGGTAGTTTTAAACTTTTTTTTTCAAAAACTATGTCGGAGGCCCCAAAGCCTATTTTTTCCAAGGGCACCGAGTGTGGCTATAAGCTTTCACCGGCGGATGGCCACACTCGGTGTGTTCGGTGCCTTGGGGTTGAACACTTCTCCTCTGGGTCTACGATCTGTGTGGCGTTCAACCCCAGGGCACTGAAAGACCATAGGTTGAAGCTGATCCTGGTGGGACTTTTGCCCCCAGATCAGGCTTCGGCCTCCGGTATTCCTGTGGCACCACCCCAGTCCTCGGTGGCGGCCACTCCTGCCACCCTCCCCCCGGCCGGGACTCAAACTCCCACTAAGGCGCCGGAGGAGAGGGAGGCCAGGAGGGAGAAGCACCACAAGCGGCGGGCCGAGGCCTCTGCTTCGGCCCCCCAGCTAAGCGGGCTTCTCCCTCCACAGCTTCCAGGTCCCCTCCTCCTCGGCTCCGATCCCTGTGCTTCTCTTCGGGACCCGAGGAGGAGGAGACCCGATCTCCGTCGAGGTCATCGAGGCGGCACTCCCGGCCCGCCTCGGTGGCCTCGTCGAGATCTACCTACAGCCTTTCGGATGCGGACTTGGACCGGATGATGTGAAGGTTCATCCAGGCCCAGCTGCAGATGGGAGTGCTCATGCCTCCCCCCCCTTCGGGGGGGAGCTCAACACCCTTTTTTGCCCCAATAGCTCCTTCTCCGACCCGCTTTCTGGGTTCAGAGCGCACGGAGCCGGACAGCATTGGAGCCGGGGATGGGTCGGCGCTGACAGTACTGGGTACTTCAGATCTGACTTTGCCCTCGAGTCTGTCGGGTCCTTCCTTGTCAGATCCGAGCTCTCAGAGATGTGGGCCGAGCTTCGGATCCGAGGGATTCAGTGTGCCTTCGGCTCCGTCCAGGTCGGAGCACACGGGTCCTTCGGATCCGATGGTCTCGGCGCCAGTTCCGATCCCTCCATCGGATCCGAGTGGGAGTCGACTTTTGGATCCCAGAGAGAGCGACTCCCCCTCGGCCTTCGATGCAGTGGAGAGTGCTCTGTTGAGGGCTTCCGGACCCCCGGCCCTTGCTTCGGCTCCACCCCGCACTCCCTCTCGGCTGAGTCAGGCTTCCATCACCCGGCCTCAGGGACAGCCTGCTTCGATGTCTCAGGTTGTTCACCTGGAACAGGTCGTTGCTGGTGAGACCTCCTCGGACAGCCCCCCCGAGGATGTGCCTCATAAGCAGAAGTGTAAGAGGAGACACGTGGACTCCCCCGAGTCTTTAACAGAAGACACGGACTTGGATGAAGGGGAAGGCTCCCCAAGGTCACCCCCCGAAGATGTCCCCTTCGGAGACATCATGGAAATGCTCAGGATTAGGGGGGGTGGTCTGTCCCCAAGGCTTCCTCCGACGAGTCCATGTTCCTGGAGGCATTCGAAGCAGGACAGTCTACCTCTTGGGTGTCCCCTCCGGCCGACCCCCTGGTGGACCTTATTACCACCAGGGCGTGGAAGGAGCCGGACACTGTGGAGCCAGTTCCCAAATGCCCCGATAGAATTCTGAGCCCCCCTGCGGACAGATCCCACTGGAGCAAGGGTCCCCCCGTAGATGCCATGTTGACGGCGGCAGCCACCAAGAGGGAATTAGCTCAGGAGAGACCCTCGGTCCATCCACCGAGCAAAGAGTCCCGCTCGATGGATCGCCTGGGGAAGCGGGTTTTTAGTTCAGCGACCTTCTCAGTAAGGTCTCTGAACTATATGGCACACGTTATTAGGATGCAGCGAGACCTTATCAAAGAGTACGCTGCTTCCCCCCCCGGAGTCCATGTCGGCGGAGGACAAACAATTGTACTCCACTCGCATGGCCACTCTAAGATCGATATCTAATACCTCTATGCGGTTTTTGTCCCATGCTACAGAGGGAGCCACTAGAGCCAGCGGAGCAGGCCTAGTCATGAGGCGCCAGGCCTGGCTCCGACATTGTGACTTCGCGGAACCCTTTAAGGCATCATTTGCGAATGTCCCTTTTGATGGTTCTGCCTTATTTGGCAAGACCGTTCGCGACATTTTAGTCTAGAGCGAAAAGGACGGGAAGACGTTGTCTACCATCGGAGTCCACTTCTCCGCTCCCCAGAGGTCCTTCTCCAAGAACCAAAAAGGACAGAAGAAGATGTGGTTACGGAAATCGCAACATTCCCAGCCTGCTCCGGACAACCAGTCCTTCCATGGCAGAGGAGGACAAGGAGGACGCTGCCCTAGAGGCAGAGGGGGCCCGAAGAATTTTGGGTCCAGGGAAACTTTCTCTGACTGACCCGCACAGCAACCCTGAGGGGTTGCCCGACTGCTCCACTCTGGAGGCAGTCGGGGGGCGTTTTTCAAAGCACCTGGCAGCTTGGGAGTCCATCACATCAGATCACTGGGTGCTTCGTATCATATCCAGAGGTTACTAAATTCCCATGTATCATGTCCCCAGAATCAAAAGCCTCCCTGATGTACCACCTGATCAGAGGGAGGCAGGAGCTGCAGAGATCCAGCAGCTGCTAGAAAAAAGAGCCATCCAGCCCGTCCCCCCAGACCAGCTCGGGTTAGGGTTTTACTCCAGGTTCTTTCTGGTGCCAAAAAAGACTGGTGACTTAAGGCCAATCCTAGACCTCTCCCTTCTGAACCTGTCGGTAACGAAAGAAAAATTCCGGATGGTCACTCTTCAATCCATTCTCCCCTTACTGCGGGAGAACGACTGGATGTGCTCTATAGACCTCAAGGATGCATACTACCACATTCTTATGGACAGACGATCGAGGAGGTTTCTCCGCTTCCAGCTGGGGGCCAGTCACTACCAGTTCAGGGTCCTTCCCTTTGGCCTCACCACAGCCCCCAGGGTGTTTACCAAAGTATTAGCGGTGATAGTGGCCCATCTGAGACTCTAGGGAATGCAGGTTTTTCCATACCTGGATGACTGGCTCCTGACCGCCCCGACAAGGCATCTACTTTGCTCAGCCAGGGACTACTTCCTCCGGCTGGCTCCCCAGCTGGGCATCACCATCAACATGAATAAATCCTCTCTTGCTCCTACCCAGGTGATAGAGTTTATAGGGGCCATATTGGATACAAGAAACCTTCTAGCATTTCTGACTGCGGAACGTCTTCAGAACCTGAGGCTGCATGTGCGGGCCATCCTCCAATCAACAGCTCCACCGGCGGGATGGGTCTTAAGGGCTCTAGGCTCCATGGCGGCAGCAATCTCTCTTTTGCCATTGGCTCGACTGAACATGAGGGTACTGCAATGGACCCTTCAAGTCCAATGGTCTTTTCAACGTTACTCCCTAAACCATCCTATTTCCATCAGCAGGGCGTGCAGGACGGCTCTCTTATGGTGGCTCCAATCTCCGGATCTCCATACAGGACGTCCTTTCTCCACACCTCCTCCCCTCACCACGGTGACCACGGACGCCTCTCGCCTCGGGTGGGGGGGGGGGGCATTGCGCAGGCAAGACGGTCCAAGGCACGTGGAACGACACAGAGACTTCCTTGCATATCAATGTCCTGGAGATGAGGGTGGTGCTATTGGCGTTGCAAGCACTACAGAACCTTCTTCCGGTAGGGACTATTGCGATACAGATGGGCAACATGTCAGTGGTCTGGTACATCAACAAACAGGGGGGAACCAGGTCCTATCCACTTTGTCGAGAGGCCATGAGAGTGTGGGAATGGGTGATTTCTACCAACCGCTTTCTTGTTGCAACGCACATTCCGGGACGGTCCAACATACTGGCGGACAGACTCAGCCTCACCATTCTTTCCCCTTACGAGTGGTCTCTCAATCCCCAGGTAGCGAAGTGGATTTTTGCCGTGTGGGGGCAACCCTGTTGCGATCTCTTCGTCTCTCCCTCGAATACGAAATGCAACAGCTACTTCGCTCTAATTCCCCCCGTCGGGGAATCCCCGAGAGACGCTCTGGTGCATGCTTGGCCCCCCGGTCTACTTTATGCCTACCCTCCTCTGACCCTGATGCTGAAACTCATACAGAAAGCCAGTTGGTTGGGGAGCAGGATGATCCTCATTGCCCCATTCTGGCCTCGTCAAACGTGGTTCCCTTACCTGTGGTCTCATCTGGTGAATCCCCCTTGGATTCTAGATCCCCTCCCGGATCTAATATCTCATCCCCTAGACCTTCCGATCCCGAATCTGGACAACCTCAAGTTGACAGCTTGGCTGCTCCAGTTCCACTCCTAGTCAGGACTCCCGGAATCTCTTCACCAGTTAAAGCCATTCTCGTAGCAGCACATAAACCTTCCACTAGGAAAGTCTATCATAGTAAGTTGAAACGCTTCTCCGTCTGGGCCGAGAATAATAACTTAGATCCCTTCACAGCCCCGTTACCGTCTGTGTTGGAGTTCCTTACAGGTCTGTTCCATCAGGGGGCTAGCTGCTCTGCGGTCAAGGTTCAACTAGCAGCTATTTCTTATTACCATGTGGGGCATGATTCGGGCCCCTTGATTACAGCGAAATTGTGTAAAACCTTTCTCAAGGGTACTTTCTTGCTCAGACCTCCTGTCAGGGAAATTGTACCCCCTTGGGATTTGGCTCTAGTTTTACAGGCCTTGACAGCTCCCCCTTTTGAACCTGCTGCCTCGGTCGATCTTAAGTACCTCTCTTGGAAAACGGTGTTCCTAGTTGCCATTACTTCGGCGAAAAGAGTTTCCGAGCTTCAGGCCCTTTGTGTGAAACCCCCGTAGTTGGCCTTTCATCAGGATAGAGTGTACCTCAGGAACAATCCTTCTTTTCTTCCCAAGGTGGCTTCAGAGGCTAATATCAATCAGTCCATTAACCTACCAGTTTTCTTCCCTAAGTATCAGAACAAGGGAGAATACAAACTCTATTCCTTAGATTAACAGGACTGCTGGTCATAGGCAATCCGACCAGTTGTTCATTTCTTTTTCCAAATTTAACCTAGGTAAATCTGTCTCTAAGATCACTTTATCACGATGGATCTCACAGTGTATTCTCTTGGCCTATGAAACTTCTGGGAGGCCTGCACCTCAGGGAATTCGTGCGCACTCTACTCGTTCTATATCTACCTCTGCTGCCTTTAGGTCTAGAGTTCCACAGGATAATATTTGTTCCGCGGCCACTTGGGCTTCATCTCATACCTTTATCAACCATTATAAGCTGGACATTATCTCCAGAGGGAGAGCGTCCTTTGGCTCTGCAGTGCTCCGGAACATCCTTCCATGATGGCCACCCAAGATTCAGGTAGCTGGGGACTCTGTCCCAAAGGTTGCTGACAAATGAAGTACCTACTTCAGATGAAGAAGTTATGTACTCACCATAACGTTCCATCTGAGTAGGTGACTTCATTTGTCTGCAACCATCCCTCCCTCCTTCCCCCTGGCCCTCAGAATTTTCTTGTTCCTGTATGTCCTTCTATGGTATCCTTCGGGATGTATTTAGCCTTCGGCTTTTGTATACGGGCAAACTTGATCTGAGGTCAGTCAGGGTTGGCAGGGGATTATGGGTAAGGGGTGGAGCTAGGAGCTCGGATCTCTAAGCTATGAAATAAGTTGCCGGCTCGGATCCGAGATCGGATCCAAGACCCAAAGGTTGCAGACAAATGAAGTCACCTACTCAGATGGAACGTTATGGTGAGTACATAACTTCCTATTTCCTTAGCCTTATAGATGATACTGGTCAGACTTGTGGATCTGTAATTTCCTAGGTCTATTTACACCACACCTTTGCATAAGGAGATAACAGTTGCTGTCCTCCACAAAGTAATTTTAGAGTCTGACATTGACTAGCCTCTGTAGAGGGTTTGATAGGCCCATTATCAGGCTGGCCAGTAAGCCCAGTATGTTATCCAGCCCCAAAGAACCAGTTTTCTTGGCCTTGGTTAGTGCCCCGAGGACTTGCTCATGAGATATTTGAGGGGGAGTGTGGATGCAGGTATGAGATCAGGGAATGGTAAGAGAGGAGAGGGGTTGAAGTTATAACTAAATTTATCTGCAAGTACATTGGTAATGTCCTTTGGGTCCGAGTATGTGATGTCATTTACTGTTAGCTCTCTGCAGTACTGGGCATTGTTGCTAAGGTTCCTAACACAGTTAAAGAAGCTTTGCGGTTAGCCCTTGCCTGGTTGGTCTGACTTTGGTTGATTTGATCAGGGTCTGAGTTCCTTGTTAAGTGTAGCAAGAGGTTTTTTTTTTTTTTTTTTTTTTTTTTTGTTTCTTGGGTGTTACATGTATTTTTACTTGTAATGATTTTTTTTCTTTAAAAGAGCATGTTTAGATTTGAGTCTTGAGGGTTTATTTTTCAATTTGGTGTTGTACAGTGGATATAAAAATGTGCACTGCACACCCTTGTTAAAATGTCAGGTTTTTGTGATATAAAAAAATGAGACCACAATAAATCATTTCAAAACTTTTCCCACATTTAATGTGACATATTACACTGTACAATTCAATTGAAAAACAAACAAATCTGTTAGGGAAAAAAATATAAAAATTAAAAAACGTACAACGCACTAGTTGCATAAGCGTGCAGACCCTTAAACTAATACTTTGTTGTGTGTGCTCACCCTTAAACAAATACTTTGTTGAAGCACCTTTTGATTTAATTACAGCATTCAGTCTTCTTGGGTACTCACCTGCCATCAATTAAAGAGGCTCTGATTAATTCCAAATAAAGTTCAGCTGTCCTAGTAGGATTTTCCTGACATTTACTCAGTTGCCTGCTACAGCAAAAGCCATGGTTCGCATAGCTTACAAAGCATCAAAAGGCTCTCATGGTTGAAAGGTATCAGTCAGGAGAAGGGTGCAAAAAAATTTCCACAGCATTGGATATACCACAGAAGACAGTCATCAAAAAGTGAAGAAAATATGGAACAACAGTGACATTGCAAAGAACTGGACGACCCTTCATAAGTGATGAAAAGAAAAGACAAAAACTGGTCAGGGAGGCTGCCAAGAGACCTACAGCAACACTGAAAGAGCTGCAGGAATTTCTGGCAAGTACTGGTTCTGTACTACATGTGACGACAATCTCCTGTATTCTCCATATGTTTGAACTATGGGGTAGGGTTGCAAGACGAAAGCCTTTTCTTACACAGAAAAACATCTGGGCCTGGCTAAAATTTGCAAAACAATAAATCAAGTCTCCCAAAAGCATGTGGGAAAATGTGTTATGGTCTGATGAGACCAAGGGTGAACTTTTTAGCCACAATATCCAAAAGGTACGTTTGGCGCAAAAACAACACTTCACATCATCAAAAGAACACCATCCCCACAGTGAAGCATGGTGATGACAGTAGCATGCTTTGGGGTTGCTTTTCTTCAGCTGGAGCTGGGGCTTTAGTCAAGGTGGAAGGAATTATGAACAGTTCCAAATACCAGTCACTTTTGGCCCAAAACCTTCAGGCATTTGCTAGAAAGCTGAAGACAGAGGAATTTCACCTTTCAGCATGACAGTGAAAGCATACATTCAAATCAACAAAAGAATGGCTTCGCCAGAAGAAGATTACAGTTTTGGAATGGCCCAGCCAGAGCCAGACCTAAATCCAATAGAAAATCTGTGGGGTGACCTGAAGAGGGCTGTGCACAAGAGATTCCCTCGCAATCTGACAGATTTGGAGCACTTTTGTAAGGAATAGTGGGCAAATATTGCCAAGTTAAGATGTGCCATGGTGATAGACTCTTACCAAAGAAGACTGAATGCTGTAATTAAATCAAAAGGTGCTTCAACAAAGTATTAGTTTGAGGGTGTGCACACGCAACAAAGTATTAGTTTAAGGGTGTGCACACTTATGCAAGCTGCGTGTTGTACTTTTTTTATTTTTTTATATTTTTCCCCTAACAGATTTTTTGTTTTTCAATTGAATTGTACAGGTTATATGTTACATTAAAAGTGGGAAAAGTTTTGGAAATGATTTATTGTAGTCTTATTTTTTTTATATCACAAAAATCTGTCATTTTAACAGGGGTGTGTATACTTTTTATAGCCACTATATTTACCTTGGAGGCAGACAGATGTACAAATGCATCTATGCAGCTGTTCACATTTGCATGGAATTTGGCAGTGGGATCATCGAGTTGGAAGGGGATGTTGAAAATTTATCTGTTTTATCATTCAGTTTCAGTAGATTAGCTTTTTCATAATCTCAGAATACTGAAATATTGGAGGATGCTTCTGGCTTCAGTCTTAAGCTGTTACTGATTTGTGGTCCTATTTGACCATGGACGGAGTTAGTAGGGAGTAGAGCTGTCCCATTTTGGCGAGGAGGAAGTTCAAGAATTTATCACCCCAGGTTGGCGTGCTGACTAACTGTTCGAGAGAATTTGTATTGATGAAGTCCTTAAATCTCTGGACATACATCCTAGAGGCTGTATACATCTCACAGTTAATGGTGGGTAGATGAAGTACCACTGGAGAATGCTGTTGGGTTTAAAGCATAAGGACTTCATACTTTCAGGTAGAAGGTGCGGATTGAGGGGGAATAGAGGGGAACCTGAAGTTAACCATGATGTGGTAAGGGGTCATAAAGCAGTTCTAATTGTTACCTTGTAATGATGCATATATCAGTATTATCCAGGGTAAGGAGTGTTTGTAGGGAGAGGAGTATTTTAAGGTTCCTGGCATTGAACAGCAATGCCTTTATGTTATCCAGATTCTGTTTTGTTATATTGGAAGCTTTTAAGGACTGGCATTGCCTGAGAATGGTAATATGGGGTGGACAAAGTTTTGGCCAATGTACAAAAAGCCTTAGGGGGATAGGTGCAGGCCATCCCTGGCAAACTAAGTAGACTAACATCTCATCTGAGGCTAAAGTGTAACAGACCCCGTTTGAATGACACCAGATGCTAAGCCACATTTTGAATGACACCAGAAGCTAAGCCACATTTTGAACTCCGTAATCTTCTGTGTACATTGCGGCATCATTCTTGTTGATGCAAAATGCTTCTCCGGGCCAAGTTCATTCCTGCCTCGGACAATATACCCTTGAGAGTTCCATCTGTCATGTCTCTCTCTGTATATTCCAGGCAGCTCCATAGCAAATCATTTTCACTGATGCTGTGCATGGACGTCAATGCCTGCATGATGTGGCAAATCCTGTCACCTGATAGGCAACTATGACCTTCTCTTTGAAGGATCTTCACAGAAGAGTTTTACCTCCAATAGCATTAAATAATTGCATCTCTCATACACTGTTTTAGTTTAAGTACAAGGTTGCTGCCAGTAAATATGAGACACGTGCTACATTGTTTCAGGATGTCCATTTCAACCAGGATGGTTACAAGACGGTTGGAAAGTGCAGATCCATGATTCCAGGTTCTTACTAATGTGGGCTATAGAGGGAGTAGTTTTTATGAGGTTTGTAGTTGAAAGATTTCCATGCAGCATCCTAATTTCTCTCCCTTTCTCTTTTTTTTGAACTCCCCCCACAGTTTCATTATTATCCTTTTCCACTTTGACTTACAACCTTCTAGTTCAATTATGTATATAAGCCTTAACTGTAGAGCCTTAAAGTACATCCTTAAATCAGGTAAATTAAAACCACCTTGTTCTAGGAGGAGAATTAACTTATCCAATTTTTATCTCTTACCTTCTTCCCCTCTCAAATAAATTTGTTTAATTCTTTATTAATTGATCTGATGTTGTCAATCTTCACCCAATCCTTGTTCCAAACCTTGGAACCGACTCGGTCATATCTTCCAGCTTGCGCTCTCCAAAACCTTGAGCCAGGCACTACCCATAATGCTCCTCACAGAGATTACCTCATATCTCGTTTGCTGCCTTGCAGACCAGATGCTTTAGCTTCCTTCTCTTGAGTCTTGGCTGTAACAGTGAATAATTCTGAATATTCTTTATTCCTTATAAACATTTTCTGTCTAGTTCCTCTCATTCTTCTTAGCTTCATCACTTATCTTTATTATGCCTTTTTCTTTCCTTTCCTACCGTTAGTAGAACTTAAGTACCATTGCTGGTACTTCTTTATATCTATTACTTTTTAGGTATTCTATTTTACCATTGCTGGTATTTTTTCTACAAATGCTCTTTCTTTAGTTTACAAAAAAACAAACAAAAAAAAATCCTTGATTCTGTATTATCTCCAGTGTCGCATGACTGTAACATCGGTTATTTCTATTTGCTATGGCTAATCAAAAACAAACTTCTCCTGCTAAGTCCAGTAAAGGCACCTCAGGATTTAAAAGTTGCTAAAAATGTAAAGGCAAGATGCCTAATTCGGACAATCATTCATTATGTGTATATTGATTGGGGAAAATCCATTTACAAGAGGACTGCTCAATCTGTCACTGGTTTTCGACACAAACCTTGACAGAAAGAAAGAACAAGCTAATTTTAAAAGTAATACTTAAAACTAGGTTTGATGACACCTTATCTGAGCCTAGACCTGAAACTAGCACTTCCTCATCTTCCTCTGTTTCAAGGAAAAGGCCTTCTTCGGTTCCAAGGACTTTGGGACCGACAAAGAAGTTACCTAGGTCATCTTCGGTACCAAAGAGTTCCTCAGCACCAGAGGATTTATCTGCTTCGAGACCCAAGCTCCCCTCTGAACCGAAAACAACTTCTGCTTCGGCATTGACAGATTCCTCGGTGCCAAAGTTATTACAACTACCAAGTACTAAATATTCTCCTTCCATTGATCCATTCAAAGACATGCCACCCAGTCCATTTTTGAAAGCAGGACCCCCCAGATCTCTGTCCCTATCTTCTGTTTGCTCTACTAAGAGTCTGTCTGAGCCTCATGTATTGAGACTGGTGAATCAGCTCCTGACGGCTAGGGGGTTATCGATTCCTAGCCACGCTGACCTTGGAACTAACCTAGCTATAGCACCTCCATATCCTCCTCCAACTCATATCGAGACCTTGGAGCCCTCCATTCCGACTCCTCCAGCATTGACTGCTTCAGTTCCAGTAGCCTCCTCGTCTCCGGTTCCGAGAGTTGTCTTGAGTTTCTCTGAGCCTTTGGCACTGGAGTTCTCCTGGGGTCATGATTCTCTGGTCAGGTCCAAGGGGCTTGGTTCGATTTCTGTTCACCTCGGCCTTTGTAAGATTGACCCAGGCTTCTGTTCTAGAGGCTGCCTCCTCAGTGCGGGGTGTGACCCCAGTTCCAAAGGAGTCCTGCTCAGTTCTGGGCTCCCATGCCTCACACGGGGGGGGGGCAGCCTTTAGGATAATGGAGAAAGCATTGTCCATTGGGGAGTCTCAGTCTTTGCCATCCCTGTCGGGACAGATTTCTACCTCCTCTAGACCTGAGCTACTAGCAGTCTCACCCCCACGACACAGGTCACAAAAGTCTCAGGTGGCTCCCACTTTAGTGGTCTCCTCTTCAGACACTTTCCCGGAACATCCCCCCTAGGATGTCCCTGCGAAGAAGAATTGCAAGAGGAAGCACCTGGACTTCCCGGAAGAGTCTTTCACAGAAGATACTGATTTTGATGAAGGGGAAGGTTCCCCCAGGTCATCCCCTGGATGATGTTTCCTTTGGGGACATCCTAGAAATCCTGAAACAGAGGGGTGGCTGGCCCTCCATTCAAACTTTCTTAGAAGAATAAGTATACCTGGTGGCTTTTTGTGCCCAGCCCTCTACTTCTTGGATCTCTCCACCCACTGATAATCTTATTAAACGAATCACACAGTGGGCGTGGAAGATGCCCGACTCCATAGACCCAATCTTCAAGAGACCTGACCAGATATTATCAGCCCTTAAAGATGAACCTCATTGGTCTAAAGGGATTCCTATCAACACCATGGTGATAGCAGCCACCACCAAAAAGGAACTCACTGAAGAGAGTCCGATTATCCATCCTGCCTCCTAACAAGGAGTCTAGGACGTTGGATAGATTTCTGAAGTGTGCTTATGCATCAATGACCTTCGCTCTAAGGTCCTTGAACTATATGGCACACTTTACCAGATTACAGAGAGATTTGATTAAAGAACTTTCAAATACTGTCTCAGGAGCAGTGGCTGAAGAGGTCCATGACAGTGTTTCCTCTCAGCTTGCAACCCTTGATACTATCTCCAACTCATCCGTGGGCTCATTGCCCATGCAGCTGAAAGGACAACCAGGGCAGCAGGTTCAGGGATAGCCAGTAGAAAGCATTCCTGGATGCGCTTGTGTGACTTTGTGGCACTATCTAAACCGTCATTCGTCAGTGCTCCTTTTGACAATCCACCCTTTTTTGGCCCAAAGGTAAAAGACACCCTAACCAGATGTGAGAAAGATGGCTAGACCCAGTCTGCCATAGGCATATGTTTTTCCACTCCTCAGAGGCCTTATTCTAGGAATCAAAGAAGTGGGAGACTATTGTTTAAAATATTCAAAGGGCCTTTCCTAGACTCACGCGGCAAAGACTTCCTCCGGGTCACAAGGCGAAGTAATAGAAGATGCTGCCCTAGGGGAAGAACTGGACCACAGAATCAGGGGTCCAGAGAATCTTTGTCTGGAACTTCCTATCAGCATCCCTGAATAGGGGCCCAATTGTCTTCCTCTGGAGGCAGTCGGGAGGGGGGTGATTATCCCTGCATCTACCTGCCTGGCAATTGATAACTTCGGACAAATGGGTGCAGGGGATAATACCAGAAGTTACTATCAGTAAGTCCCAAACCCCCAAAAAAACTCCCAGATGTTATACCCAATCAAAGGGAAGCAGCAGTCCTAGAAATTCAAAATCTGCTCAAAAAAAGTGTTATCCAAAAAGGCCCACCAGACCAAACAGGATCCGGGGTTTACTCAAGATTCTTTTTAGTGCCCAAAAAAACAGAGGACTAGAGACCCATTTTGCTTCTCAGCCAGTTCAACAAGGCAGTTCAGCAAACCAAATTTCGGATGGTCTTGGTTCAATCCATGCTTCTGTTTTTGGGAAAAGGCAACTGGATGTGCTATGTAGACCTCCAAGAAGCTTACTACAACATAAAAATGGAAAAAAGCTCCAGGAGGTTTCTGCGCTTCCGGCTAGGAGCCAGTCATTTTCAGTTCAGAACATTGCACTTTGGTCTCACCACAGCCCCCAGGGTGGTCACCAAATGCATGGCAGTGGTTGCAGCTCATCTCAGACTGCAAGGTTTTCGAGTCTTTCAGTATCTCGACGACTGGCTCCTCACTGCTACCACCTGGCATCTTTTAGGATGCAAGTCTCTAGGCATAACAATAAAATCTGATGTTGTTAATCTTCTTTCCATTCATCACTGATGGGTTCGGGTCCGAGCCCTCGGATCCGAGATGGTCTAATACTATGCTTGCGCCAGCCAAAAACTCTCGAGCTAAGCTTCTACCCACAATGCCCTTCTCCCTGTTACCTCAGATCTCGTTTGCCGCATAGCCAAAAAGCCACGTTTCAGCCGTGCTTTCAGCTAAGTGGAAACTTTTTGATATATTATTGAAACATTTGTCTATTTTCTTGTCATTTGTGACTTACATCTGTTAATCTTTACATTTTTAGTTAGATTTACATCTTTTTCACTTCTACTTCTACCCGTTTGGTATTCTTTTAAGTACCATTGGCGGTACGGCCTTCTCTCTTTACCCTTGTGGTATTCCTTCAATACCATCGCTGGTATTTCTTCTCTCCTTCCCCTTTTCTGTCTAGTTGTGTGTTTTTGACTCTTTGGATAGATACTGTGTGTATTTAGATAGGTTTGGACTTAGAGAGAGTAGAATTTATTTTTCCTCTGAAGATTTAGATTGTTGTGTTTAACTTTTTAATGATGTCTGAAAAGAAGGGTACATCAGGCTTCAAGCATAGTACTTCTTGTAATGATAAACTTCCAAGTAGTGACTCTCATGATGATTGTGCCTGTTGCATGGGGGTGCCCCATCTTTTGGTGCAACCCCCCTGTGTGATTTGTCACAGTTTCAGCCAGCACACTCTGAACGAGTGCAAGAATAAGTTAATACTGAAGGGCCTACTTAAGTTTCCCTTTTCAGAGGCCCTTTCTGCGATGGAGGACTCAGCCCCTCCTTGGAAGGATAAGAAAAGGTCCCATTCGGTTCCCTCTTCACCCTCGGGTGACCAGGTTAAGTCTATGAAACCTAAAGTGCAAAAACGTTCTTCCTCATCGGCACCGATGCCTCATCGGCACCGACTTCGTCTGCACCAGTTACTGCGACTGTTTCTACATCTGTGCCAGCTTCGGCTCTGAACTGTTTCCAGCACCGACTATAGACCTCACCTCTCCTACTATGACTTTGGCACAATGCACACCTTCGATGCCTATCTCTAAAATGACGACTGAACCTCTCATATTGGCTCCAAGTGCATCTTTGGCACTGAGCTCTTACGATTCCAACAAGAATGGATTTGACTCCACTGCTTCCTGTCTCCAAACTTGAGAAATCGGTGCCGTTAGATTCCACACCATGAACCTGATACTGTCCATCCATAGACCCATTTCTAGGCCAAGTGTATAGCCTGTTTCTAGATCGACCTGACTCTCCATTGGGAGTATCCACTAGATGCACCAGGAGCCTTTCAGAACTTGATGTGGTCCGTCTTTTGAATCAGCTGTTACAGAACAAAGAAAGCAGAGTACCCAGATCCCTAAGCAGGGAAAGGAAGAAAAGAAAAGTGACTTAGAATAACCACATCACTTAAATAATGATGTTAATTCATTGGTGATTAACATCTCTAAATATAAGCTGACTAAAGAAGAAAATTACCTATTACAGAAAGGACTTAGTTTTATACCCTCATTGAAGTCTGAACTGAGCGAGGTGATCACTGACCTTAAAAGTTTTGGAAGAAATATTAATTTAAAATATATTTTTGATGGTAGAATGAATATAAAAGAAGAAAGTAACAGCGGCATTGTGTACAAGAAACCTGGTACATTTGTACCTATAAATCCACCAGCATGTTTATAAAATTATGTGAAGAGGAGATAGCACAATTGAAGCAGAGTAATAAAGGCAAACAGTTTCATAATATGACTAGGAAAGAAAAAACAGCCCTGAAGGAATTACAGCAAAATGAAGAAATAATAATTAAGCCCGCAGATAAAGGAGGAGCCCTAGTGGTTATGGATAAAGAACATTACAACAGAAAAATGCTGGAAATGTTGAGTGATACTTCAACTTATAGAAGAATTAGCAAGGCTCAGCTACAAGAGCTAATAAAAAAAGTGAAAGATGATTTATATGACAAGTTGATGTGCAGAGAATTAGATGAAGAACTGTTTGAGTTCTTTGAAGTATCCCACCCTACTGTGCCAGAAATTAAAGGAATACCAAAAGTGCATAAAAATCTACTGGATCCACCTCTCAGACCCATAGTATTTCGTAGAGGATGGATGACCGAACCACTTTCAATATATGTGGAGGATGAACTTAAAAAAACTTATGCACAAAGCGAGAACAGTATTGAAGGACACGGCACACCTCTTGGAGAGACTACAAGAAACTATGAAAGATTCGGATAACATCACTGACTTATTATTGGTAACCCTAGATGTTAATAGTCTATTTATATGTATTGCCAACGAATATGGGATAGAAGCTGTAAGGCAGTTCTCATGCACCAACAGCATGGCAGTGAAAGTTGATGTTATCTGTGGCCTTTTGGACATTATACTAAGTAATAATGTGTTCATTTATGACAAAAATATTTATTGGCAAAAATGGGGGGGGTTGCCATGGGCATCCCCTGTGCCAATAGCTATGCGAACATAGTACTAGCACAGTGGGAGTTACAATAGATGAATAGTAAAGATAACATATGGAAAGTGCAAGTACTGTTCTATGGTCGGTGTGTGGATGACATACTACTATTATGGAAAGGAGAAGTGCATCAATACCAACAGTTTCTAAGATATCTAACATCTACAGTGAACTTTTTGAAGTTTGAATCTAAGTACTCCCAGGAAAGTATTGACTTCCTGGATATAAGTATTATCTTTAAAAAGGGAACTGTAGAGGCAGCCCTACATAGGAAAGTTACATAGAAGAACCACATGCTACATAGAGCTAGCATGCACCCCACACATATTTTCAACAACATATTTGAAAATCAAGTCATATTCATTTCTAGACTATGTACCAAGGAAGATACATTATAACAAGAGTTCAACCAATTGGTGGATAACTTAACAACTAGAGGGTATAGGAAGAATCAGATGGACTTTGAACAAGCGATGGAATTACAAAGAGGCAAAGGAAAACCATATTATCATTATAAACATGTCAAAGGACAGAAGAATAATGAAACCCAAGAGTCCCTACGATATATATTAACCTATGCACCAGATAATAAACAAATAAACAAAGTTATTCAAAAATATTGGCCAGTTTTAACAGTGGATCCTAAAATTAAAAGTATAGTAGGAGAAAAACCCAAATTCACATATAAAAACAAGAACTTGAAAAGTCTACTGTGTAACAATAGAACAGAAACAACACAGAGAAGTGTAGTAAAGAAAAAAGGAACTTTGAAATGTGGGAAGTGTAAGGTATGTAAATATATCAATACAACTAATGTGTTCTAACATCCTATCACACATAAAGTATATTCCTACAAAGGGAATGGAAATTGCAATACAGAGAATGTGATATACATAGCCAGCTGTGAAGTATGTATGTCGTTCTATGTGGGCAAAACTAATAGAAAGTTCAAAGAACGTATCTTACGGCATCTAAGAGACATCAATAACAAAATAGAAGTTAATGCTTTGTATCAGCATATAAATCACAATCCAGGGCATAGCTTTAAATTTATGATATTAACTCATGTTTCAGTTACAGCACGAGGTGGAGATTTGTTCAACAGAACTGAAAAAATAGAAATGGAATGGATTATGAACTTGCGTGCCAGTCAAAGTCCTGGCCTTAACGCAGTAGTCCCCTTAAAACCAGTACTAAAAGAAAGGAGGCTTAGGGGGGCGATAATGCACTTCTATCATTAAACCACTCCTAAAAGAAATAGGACTGAATAACATGACAGTAAAGCTATACAACTAGCTACTAAAGAACATGTGAGAATGGACTCCTCCCAAGAGGACAGAATAACCAGTGACATACTTGCAGGAACTCAGGAAGTTAAACTGATTTGGCAGTGTATATAAAAAGACAGATTGGATACAAGTAGTAAGTGTATCCAATGAATAATGAAGGCAGAGAGTCTTATTTAATATAATACCTCATTGGTCAATACCTAGAATACACACAGTATAAAAGGAAGAGCAAAGCAGATAAACACAGGATCTGAAGAAGGTTTACAATCGAAAGCGCTTATCCGTTCCTGAGTCCGTTTTTGGACACAAGCAGCATGCTTTAGAACCAGGAATATTTTGGAACCTGCTCCAGTGACTTTGCAAACAGGCAGTTTGCTGATTCCAGTTGGCTTCAGAGGAAGAAAGAATCATCTATCCTGGAATTCGTTTTAGTGCACAGGCAGCACGCCGATTTGAAGTTGGTCTTAGACTTTGGAAATTTATTCCGGTGTCCTTGAACATGGGATGCCTATTGGAATCAATTGGTTCTAGAAGAAGGAAGAGCTTTGGGACTTGCCCCCCCCATTTTTACACACAGGCTGTATGCTGGTTACAGGTTGGCTTCCAAGTAAGGAACTTTTTGCAACTTGTTCTAGTGCTTTTGCACACAGGCAATTTATTGACTTGGAACTTTGGAAGGACTTACTGAGGAAGTGGAGCATATAGTTGTCAGTGAATGGAGGTTTTGCACTCAAGGAAGGAAGGTAGCTGGAAGTGACTTCCAATGAATGAGTAATTTCCTGTCTAATCATATTGAGCCAAGTTACTATAACAAGAAAATTGCTCCGAGGAAAGTGTTATTAGTGTTTGAACCAGTACTTTGAAGTAGGCAATTTGTCGTTTTTAACTGAACAGAATTAAAAAATTGTTTTTATCTAAGGAAGGACTGGGATACATATGTAGTGCTTGCATACCAGCAACTACAAGAAAGGGGATATATATATAATACCCGGTAAACGGATTATATTGGAGCTAGCTACCACGTGGAGGGAGTAGCCTTATTGTAGCTTTTCATTTTAAACTTGAGAAATCGGTGCCGTTAGATTCCACACCACAAACCTGATACTCTCCATCCATGGACCCATTTCTAGGCCAAGCGTATAGCCCGTTTCTAGATCGACCTGACTCTCCTTTGAGAGTATCCACTAGATCCACCAGGAGCCTTTCAGAATTTGATATGGTCCGTCTTGTGGATCAGCTGTTGGCAGCCAGGGGGATACCCATGCCTTCCAGGAACCATCCTTCTGCAGGAGTTGGGTTGACTTATCCACGGACTCCATCCTATTCTCCTCCTTTGACCATTCTGGTTCCAAAGGCTCCTGCTCCAATTTCCTTTTCAGAACCCTCCATCTCGGCACCTGTAGTGGACCTCACTGTGGCTCTGGGACTATCCCTTTAGTCCTATGTTCCTGCTGAACCAGTCCTTCCCCATCCCAGTGATTGGGCTGCAGGCTCTTCAGTTCGGGACACTGTTCCGAGTGATTCTTCAGTTCCATCCTCGGTGCCAGGAGCCTTGACTGCACCGATCCTGCTTGAGGCTCCATCCTTGGGAGCGTGTTTGGCGGAGCAGGGTGTGACACCGGTTCCAAGGTGGTCCTTCTTGGTTCCGTACTCCATCCCTCTTCAGGTGGACCTGCTTTCTGTGCGATGGAGAGGTGCTTGCTTCTGGAAGCATTACACCGACGTCGGTACCCCAGATTTTCCCCCCTGTGCTACACCACAGGCCACCTCCCCGGGACACCGGGCAGGGAAGCTGCAAGAACCCCCTGTACAGGGTACCCACTCTTCCGAGTCCTCCTCAGAAGCCCCCACTGAGGAGCCCCATGGAAGATGACATGCAAGTGGAAGCACGTAGACTCCCCTGAAGAGTTTCTAACAGAGGACACTGATTTTGATGATGGTGAAGGGTCCCCATGGTCACCCCCAATGATGTCTCCTTCGGAGACATCCTTGAAATGCTGAAACAGAGGGGTGAGTGGAAGCCTGCTAATCCTTCTTCTGAGGAGTCTGTGTTCCTGCAGGCATTCCGTGCCCAGCTATCTACCACTTGGGTCACCCCGCCTGCAGATGAGCTGGTTTAGCTCATGGTTCAGCGGGCATGGAAGGACCTTGATTCTGTTGAGGCGATCCCATGGAGACCCAACAAGATACTCTCTCCACCCAAGGATAACCCACATTGGTCCAGAGGTTTACCAGGCGATGCTATGGTGGTGGCGGTGGCAGCCACGACAAAGGATCTAGGTGAAGAGAGTCCTACTGTCCACCCGCCCAACAGAGAATCCCGGCCATGGACAGATTGGGTAAGTGAGTCATTGCATCATTGTACTTTGCAATATGGTCTCTGAACTACTTGGCACATTTTAAGAGGCTCCAAAGAGACTTGATTTCCGAACTGTCTGGAACACTCGCAGGACAGGTGTCTGATGAGGTAAAGGACAAAGTTGTTGCAGCTCACAACCCTGGAATCGATCTCCAACTCGTCCATGAGCTTGCTTTCACCCACAACTGAAGAGGCGGCTAGAGCTGCGGGTTCAGACATAGTTATGAGATGTCATGCCTAGATGCGCATTTGTGACCTCATGGATCCCTTCAAGTCTTCCTTTCTGAATGCTTCCATCAAAGCATCTTCCCTGTTTGGCTCCAAGGTAAAGGACACTCTGGCCAGGTGTGAGCAGGATGGTAAGATCCTGTCTGCTTTAGGCCTAAGTTTTTCCAACCCTCAACGTTCTTTCTGTAGGAACCATAGGAGTGGAAAGATGTGGCACAAAATATCTCCGGGCCCTTTCCGTGCCACATGTGGTGACGATACTCCCAGGGACAGAGGGGGTAAAAATTCTGGAAGACTCCCCTATCGAGGCAGAGGGGGGGGCCACGTAACCAAGGCCCCAGAAACTCCTTCTCTGGGCAGCCTTACCAGCGCTCCTGAAGAGCGTCCTGATTGCTTTCCTCTGTAAGCAGTCGGGGGTCGATTCTCTCTGCACCAAGCTGCCTGGCAGTGTATTACCACCGATCGTTGGGTGCAGAATATCATTACCAGGGGTTACACCATTCTCCTCATTACTTATCCAAAACTTCCAACAAAACTTCCTGACCCAGTCAGAGGGAAGAAGCAGCTTCAGAAATAAAAAAGCTGTATCAAAAAAAGTCATCCAACTAGTCCCACCAGACCAATGCAGGTCCGGATTTTATTCAAGATTCTTTTTGGTGCCAAAAAAGACAGGGGACTGGAGACCCATTCTGGATCTCACCAGTTTGAACAAGTTTGTTGCCCAAACCAAGTTCCTGATGGTTATGGTTCAGTCCATTCTCCCTTTTCTAAGAGAGGGTGATTGGATGTGCTCGCTAGATCTCTGGGAAGTGTATTACCACATCAAAATGGGGAAATGCTCCAGGAGTCTACTTCGCTTCCGGTTAGGAGCCAATCATTATCAGTTTTGTGTCCTGCTGTTTGGTCTCTCTGCAGCCCCCAGAGTGTTCACAATGTGCTTGGCAGTGGTTACAGCTCACTTGAGACTGCAAGGATTCCGGGTGTTTCCATATTTAGATGACTGGCTCCTTACACCCCCACCAAGCATCTTCTGGTAGCTGCCCTGCAATACACCCTTTCTCTGGCAGAAATTTTGGGGATTACTGTGCACTGGGAGAAGTCCAACTTTACTTCGGCCCAGCAGATATAATTCATCAGGGCAGTCTTGGACCCTCGATCCTGCCTGGTGTCACTCCCAGCTCACAGGCTGTTAAGACTGTGGCTTCAGCTCTGGGTAATACTCTGTCAAAACAAAGTCTCAGTGAGAGAGGTTCTTCAAGTGCTACGATCCATGGCAGCTTCCATACCAATAGTGCCTCTTGCGAAACTGCATATGAAAATTCTCCAGTGGCTTCTTCTCTCTCAGTGGTTCCCGAACCCATCACCCTCTATGTTTTCAGATTCAGATAACCAACTCTTGCAAGCTGGACCTTCTTTGGTGGTTGAGGCCAGACAAAGAACTTTGGAGCCGCCCATTCCAGTCCCCTCAGTCCAAGGCCATTGTGACCACGGATGCTTCCCTAATAGGGTGGGGGGGCCATTTCCAGGGAAAGACGGTTAAAGGCACATGGTCCACTTTGGAGGCCAACCTGCATATCAGCGTTCTAGAACTGAGAGCGGTGCTGTTTGCGTTGCAAGCATTCCAAATGGTTCTTCATTCTGGAGTGATTGCAATTCAGTCAAACAATATGTCAGCAGTCTGGTATATCAACAAGCAAGGAGGAACCAAGTCATACCCCCTGTGTTGAGAAGCCATGAGAATTTGGCAGTGGGCGATAGCTTCCAACCCTTTCTGATAGCAGTGCATATTCCGGGGAACTCCAGTGTGATTGCAGACAAGTTGAGGAGATGCATTCTCTTGCCCCATGAGCGATTTCTCAATCCTAAAGTAGCGGCAGAAATTTTCAGCCATTAGGGCCAGCTTTGCTGTGACCTTTTCACCTCCCCATCCAACAGCAAATGCAACAGCTATTTTGCCCTATTCCCCCCAAACGGGGAGTCCCCGAGGGACATTCTTTTTTAAGATTGGCCCATGGGACTTCTTTATGATTATCCCCCCATTCCTCTGATTCATCACTTCATAAAGAAAGCTATTCAGTTGAAATGCAAAGTGATCTTCATAGCCCCCTTTTGGCCTCGACAAGTTTGGTTCCCCTTCCTTTGGCCTCATCTGTTATACCCACCGCGGATTCTGGACCCTCTTCCAGAGCTGATATCTTACCCCCAAAGGTTGAGTCACTCGAATCTGTCCAGTCTCAAGCTGACAGCTTGGTTTCTCCACTTCCGTTAGTTGCCATGCAGGATGAGCTCACCTCACCTGTTCATGACATTATTCTGGCCTCTCATAAACCATCCACCAGAAGACTATATCAGGACAAACTGAAAAGGTTTTCTGTTTGGTCAAAGGAAAACATGTTAGATCATATTCGGCTCCAGTCACAGTGATCTTACAATATCTGTCTAAGTTTTGTGAAGATGGAGCTGCAACCTCTACCATACGAATACATCTGGCAGCGATTTCTAACTACCATAATGGGCTCGATGGTACTCCTCTCATATCACTGCATTTATGTTAAACTTTTCTCAAGGGAATTTCTCACATTAGACCTCCAATCAGACAGCCTATAGAGCCATGGTGTCTCACGTTAGTTCTCCAGTCTTTGACTCGACCCCCCCCTTCGAACCCGCAGCAAAATGTGACCTCAAATTCCTGTCATGTAAATCTCTCTTCTTGGTAGCCATCACGTCAGCCAGACAAATTTTGGAGTTGCAGGCATTGTGCACGAAAAGACCCTACCTAATCTTTCACAAGGACAGAGTATCACTCTGGACAAATCCATCTTTTCTCCCCAAAGTTGTTTCTGACTTTTCCGTCAGTCAGTCTATTGACCTACTAGTATTTTTCCCAAATTTTTCTAATAAAGGAAAATACTGCCAACATTCCCTGGATGTGCATAGACAATTGAGATTTTATTTAGACGGGACCAAAACAATATGTAAGACTAACCAACTTTTCATTTCCTTTTCTGGGCCTAGAATGGGAAAGTCTGTCTGCAACCTCACTTTATCAAAATGGCTAAGGGACTGCATGCATTTCACCTATTAATTTGCAAAAGCCACAGAATATTAAAGCCCATTCCACTAAATCGATGGCAACTTCTGTAGCCTTCCATTCCAGGGCTTCTATGTTTGACAGTTGTGCAGCAGCCACTTGGGCTAAACCCCGCACTTTTATCAATCATTACAAATTGGATGTGGTCTCCAGAGGGAGAGCTGCCTTCGGCTCAATAGTTCTCAGGAATGTTCTTCCATAAGGGCCACCCAAGGATCTCAAGGTAGCTGGGGATTCTGTGCCATCGGTGATGAATGGAAAGAAGATTAACAACATCAGATGAAGAAGTTATGTCTTACTATAATGTTCCATCTGTGTTGTTGATCTTCTTTCATTCATCACGTCCCACCCTCCTTCCCCCGCCAAAGGCTCCTGGGGGATGCTTTGGGTCCAAGTGGTGTCTTAGGGCATTTGTGCAGAAATGGCCTCTGAGGTAACAGGGAGAAGGGCATTGTGAGTAGAAGCTTAGCTTGAGAGTTTTTGGCTGGCGCAAGCTTGGTATTAGGCCAACTCAGTTCTGAGGGCTCAGAACCGAACCCATCAGTGATGAATGAAAGAAGATCAACAACACAGATGGAACTTTATGGTAAGACATAACTTCTTCTTTCGAAAAGTCCAGCCTTCAGCCTTCTCAGCAACTGGATTTCATCTGTGCTCATTTAGACACTATTACAGGGATTGCGTCCTTACCTCCAGAAAGATGCCAGCTTATCAGAGTTCAAATCAGAAAAATTCTTAGGAACAACAGGGTTCCAGCCAAACTTGTTCTTCAAATCTTAGGCTCCATGGTGGCATCGATCAATCTGGTTCCTCTAGCAAGGTTTCATATGTGAATTCTACAGTGGTTACTAGCATCCCAATGGTCTCTGATACATAATCCATTATGTCATCTAGTTTTGATTACCAGCCATTGCAAACAGGATCTCAAAGGGAGGCTACACTCTGACCAGATCCTCTTGGATCGACCATTCATTCTTCTTCAGCCCCAAGCCATGGTGGCTACAGATGCTTCAAAGATATGGTGTGGGGGAGCATTATCTGGGAAGGGCTGTCCAAGGCACATGGTCCCACCTGGAGGCCAATTTGCACATCAGTGTTCTGGAAATGAGGGCAGTGCTGTTGGCGTTGCAGGTATTCCAAGATCCCCTTCCTTCTTGGACAGTAGCTATTTAGACAGACAACATGTCCTTAGTCTGGTACATAAACAACAAGGGAGAACCAAATCTTGCCCACGTTGTCAAGAAGCACTCAGAGTTTGGCAATGGGCGATTTCTTCCAACCACTTTTTGATAGCAACACATATTCCGGGAAGTTCCAGTGTGATAGTGGACAAATTGAGCAGGACTATTCTCATGCCTCATGAGTGGTCTCTGAACCCTGTAGTGGCGTACAAGATTTTTCGCCATTGGGGCCAACCTTGCTGAGACCTCTTTGCTTCTCCTCTAAACAACAAGTGCAGATGTTACTTCACCCTAATCTCCCCTCCAGGGGAGTCACCCAGAGACGATCTTCTCCATGATTGGCCTCCCGGTCTGTTATATGCCTTTCCCCCGACTCCTCTCATATCACATTTCCTAAAGAAAGCCAAAAGGATGGAGAATTCAGTAATCCTCGTTGCTCCCTTCTGGCCTCGACAAGTTTGGTTTCCCTTCCTTTGGCCTCATCTGATATGGAAACCATGGATTTTGGACCCAGTTCCAGATCGGCTAACTCACCCAGAGAGCATGGTTCATCTGAATCTCCAATATCTCAAGCTCACTGTGTGGCTTCTCCAATTCCCATGTTTGCCAGGCATCCTTTCCTTTGTTCTCCTGTCCAATGTATTATTATTGCTCATCACAAACCTTCTGCTAGAAAACTATCAAGGCAAATGGGAAAAATGTACTAGATTGGCCTTGAAGAAAGGACTGGATCCTTATAATTATCAAGAAGTTCTGGATTTTCTAAACACAGTTTTCCAGTTTGGTTCCTCTCCATCTACGATTAAAGTTCATCTGGCAGCGATTTCAAATTTCCATTCAGGCTGGAGTGACTCTTGTCTAATGTCTCACAAGCTTTATAAAGCGTTTTTGAAAGGACTGTTGCTACTAAAACCTCCATTTAAAGAACCAGCTCTCCCATGGGATCTAACTATTGATCTGATGCTGTCTGTGTCATTATTAATCACAGATGGGTCACGGATCCGACCCTCGGATCTGAGCTGGCAAAGTGAGCGGCAGGTCCTCCCTTCTCCTCACTTCCAACTACCCATAATCTCCAGATCTCGTTTGTCGGGGTCATGAACTGTTGGTTCCTGTGCTTGGGCAAGCCTGCAAGCTAAGGATTACCTTTTGTAAGTATTTTTTCTTCAACTTTTTTCGTCTAATTCCCCTTTTTTGTGTTAGCAGTTTTATTGTGTGGTTTTGTTAGTGTAGTTTAGACTTAGGCTTCCTCCCTCCCTCTAGTGTCTCTGGCATTATGTCCCATCCCGCCTTTTTCCCTTCTATCTCCTTTCCCTGTTAAGTGGTGTGTGTAGTGTGATTGAAGTGTGCAGGTATGGCTGAGAGGCCTGTGGGCTTCAAACACTGCTCCGCATGCTGTCGCAAGCTGGCCCCTGCAGACATGCATAAGGAGTGCATGTATCCTCTAGGAGAGCCCCACTTAGAAGTTGAATGCGACATTTGTGCTGGATTCAACCCGCGGGCTCTCCTAGACCGTAGGAACATTCTGCTTCTGAAGGGGTTAGCCTCAGGGGGTCCCTTGGTATTGGGATCCCCGTCAAAGGCACCCCCTGACCCTAAGAAGAAACATTCTTCCTTTAGAGATCATTCTTCCAAATGACCCAGGCTGTCAGATCCAAGTACTCCGGATCCAAGTCCAGCCTCTGGGGCTTTGGCTCCAACAGCCTCGGCTTCTAAGGCTGGCTCCGAATCCTCCAGGACTGACAGGGTCTCAGATCCGACCGAGGGAATCAGGGCCCCATCGGCTCCGACTTCGTCAGATCTGATTGGTCAGCAACAGACCAGTTCGGATCCATTGGCTCCTTCCTCTGTTCCAGCTCCTTCGGCTCCCACGGGACCAACCAAGATTGTCATTGTGTTAGACTCCCCAGGCCGATCCCAGCCCTTGGATCCAAAGAGGCCCAGCAGGTTCTCCTCTAGGGACCGTAGGCTGTCCACCCACTCAGGTCACTCCTCTGTTTCCTCTAGGTCCACCAGATGTTTGCTCCCCCTCAGATAAGGACCAAATGATGAGGAGTTTCCTCAAAGCCCAAATGGAACTGGCTTCACTCCCTTACCCTGGTAGTGCATCTAGGGGTCTCTGTCCCACCCTCATGCTCCTCTCTCCCTGACCGACTCCTGAGAGCTTGGTGCCCCAAGTTCAGGGCTTGTCGAAGGAGCATCATTTGGCATTAGGAAGTACCCCTACTCCTACACCACCTGGGTCCCTGGTGGGGTTGGCCTTACCTCGTGCCGCAGATGCCCACCCGGGTCTCAGGGGAGTGGGTTTGGGTCTGGAGTTTTTGGATCATTCTCTTCCCTTGGGGGCTTTGGCCTTGGACAGCTCGGGGCCGATATTGTCCGGGAGTGTGGGCACTGGACCAGGTTCCCCCCTCCCTCCCCACATGGACTTGACCGGTGGGGAGTGGGAGAAGGGGCTTTGTCCAGTCCCTCTGCATTTTGGGAGATAAGAGAGGATCATGTCTGGTTGGTTGGCTTCCTCCTCCTCAGAGCTGAACCCTATATTACCTGGATCCGTTTTGGGTGGTGAGTCCTTGTCTTTGGCCCAGAGTCAGCCACTCTGAGATTGCCTTCAAGGGGAGTTTTACCCCCCTTGTGGTCCCCTCCTCTTCTGATTCCTCTCCTGAGCCCCCGGCGGAGGAACTTCCTCGGAAGAGGTCATGATGCAAGAGGAGGCACCTTGACTCCCCATGGGAGTCTCTGACAGATGACACAGACTTCGATAAAGGGGACAGGTCCCCCAGACTTCCGCCCGAGGAGATGTCCTTCGGTGACATCCTAGAAATTCTTAAACAACGGGGTGCCAACACTGTCATCCAAAGTATGTTCTTGAAGGCATTCGGGGTGGGCCCATCTACCTTCTGGGTGTCTCCCCCTGCTGACAAGTTAGTCCAGCTCATGGCCAGCAGGGCTTGGAAGGAGCTGGATACAGTGGAAGTGGTACCCAAGAGAGCAGGCAAATTCTGTAGGCCCCTCCCCCAAAGATATGCCCTTCTGGAGCAAAGGTGTACCGGTGGATGCTATTGTGGTTGCCGCAGCCACCAAGAAGGGGCTTGCGGAACAGAGCTCCTCTTTCCATCCCCCTAACAGGGAGTCTAGGGCGATGGACCCATTCGAGAAACCCATTTATGCCTCGGCCACTTTTGGACTGAGGACAGCTAACTACATAGCACATTTAACCTGGCTGCAAAGGGAATTGGTGTCGGAACTCTCTACTTCCCATTCAGAGTTATTGCCTCCGGAGAGCTTGAAGACAGTTTCTCAGAAGCTCAATACTCCCTAGCCAATGCTTTGATGAGGTTGATCTCAAACTTTGTAGAGGCCACCTCTCCAGCGGCGGGTGTGGGTATTGCCATCAGGCACCACACCTGGTTCCGCCTATCCGGATTCGCGGACAACTTCAAGGCGGCCTTCACTAACGCCCCTTTTGATGGATCTACCCTCTTCAGTCCCACAGTCAAAGAGACTTTGACCCGCAGTGAGCAGGATGGTAAGACATTGTCGGCTGTCGGGATCAAGTTTGCTACTCCCCAATGGTCCTTTTCTAAGACTCAGAGGGGCAGTAAGAAGCTGTGGTTCTGTAAGTTTTAGTCTTCCTTCCAGGATGCTCCACAGGATTCCTCCTCTTCTGGCTGGGGGAGGGGGTTCAACAACAGGCGCCACCCTAGAGGTAGAGGGGATCCACAAAATCAGGGATTCCGAGAGCCTTTCTCGGAAAAGCCCCAGCAGCGCCCCTGAAGTGCTGCCCTACCCTGGAGGTAGTCGAGGGTCTCATATCGCTACACCAACTGGGCTTCTATCACCTTGGACCAGTGGGTGCTCAGCATTGTTTCCAGGGATTGTATCATTTCATTCGATTCCCCACCACCACCGCCACAGAAGCCACTCTCAAATGTCCCACCCCGCCAAAGGGAGTTAGCTCTCATAAAGGTCCACGACCCCCTGCAAAAAAGGGCCATCCAAAAGGTCCCAACAGGACAGCAAGGATCTGGAAATTACTCTCACTTCTTTTTAGTGCCAAAACAAACAGGGGAACTGCATCCCATCCTGGATGTTCTTCGTGTTTCACTGTTGCAGTCATTACATTTGGGTTATCTGCTTGCAGGTAGCCCTCAGTCGGCCTGATTAACAAAGTCTTGGGTCCTACGTCAATTGCTGTCTTTTCTTCCATGACATCAGGTCGTCAGGAGTAAAAAACATGCAGCCGACGTCATTACCCCAGTCTTTCTTACCGTGCGGTGCCCGAAGCAGAAGCAGTTCACAAGTGCCGGTCGGCCGACTCCTGAAATTTTCATTTTCGAGTTTCAGAACCGAAGTCTTCAACTAAAAGTTAAGTACCCCATTGGGGAAACTTTTTCTTGCTCTAAACCGATGTCAGTAAAAGTAAATAATTGCATTTCTTGTGGAAAGCAAATACCTCATAAAGATTTTCATTCATACTGTATTCCTTGCCTAGGCCCTGGTCACGACGTACCTCACTGTCGGTTTTGTGCCTTATTTAAACCACAAACTATCCGTCGTTGGTATATTTCCGCTTCTAAATTTTTTGGTGCTCGGTTCAATTATTCTGATATGTCTTCGATAAGCCATCCGACTACTGACATTCCGAAAAAACGCAAAGATAAAGGCAGAGACAGGCCGCCCAGTTCACCGGTATTCAGTGAGGCGCTTTCGCAGCCCCTGATACCTGCTACTTCAGATTCGCAGGCCTCTACTGAGACCCATTCAGAGTCTGGTATGCCACGAGATACTTCAACTGTGGAACCTGCGGATGTCTCTACCTTGGATAGGTCTGGAGCCGCTGTGCAGGCACCGGCTTCTGAGGGTATATTCAGGCCTACTGACTTGCATATTAAACCAGCGCTATCTTCTTCTTCAAGGCCTAAATCTCGAACCATGTCTAGAAAACTGATGCCCAGACTGCATGATTAGGCCTCTATGCCTAAAGAACAAATGCTAAGAATGACCTTATAAGTTCAATCAGTGGGAGCCAACCTTCCCCCTCTAAGAGACCTAGGACGGAGTTTGCTTATGATACTTCTGACCAGGATTCTGAAATTTCTGTTTCCTCTGATGACCAGGATTTACCCTTATCTACCTATGAGGATTCTGATGCTGAGGACTCTATTCCCCCTGCTTCCCTCCCAGAGGATTTCTCTTTTGGTGAAACCTTGCATTCTCTCAGGGAACTTTTTCGTTGGGAAAGTCAGGATTTCTCTGATTCTAAAAAGAAGCTTAGGGATTTCTTACTCCTGCCCCAGTACAGGCCTTTAGCTGTACCTCCTGTACTAGACATTGTTGATGATGCCTTTTTGGAATCTAGCATGACCCCTGACTCTTTACCTCCTGCTTCCAGAAAACCTGATAGATATTACAGGGTTCCTGACTCTCACAAGTTCCTTTTCAAAAATCTTACTGCGGATCCTGAAACCATTTCACAGGGACCCAAGGGCATTAAAGCTACCCCCTCTGATAGAGACTCCAGGGTGCTGGATAGGTCGGGTAAGAAAGTATACACTTCTGCAACTTTGGCCATTAGGGCCTTGAATTACCAGTTTTTTATGCTAAAGTATCAGCTGCATATTATTGGATTGCTTAAACAGAAAATTATGTTGATTCCTGATTGTGCTGAAAATAAGGATTTACAGGATTTTATGCAGGAACCCTGTAATATCTATCAGGTTTTCTGGAAGCAGGAGGTAAAGAGTCAGGGGTCATGCTAAATTCCAAAAAGGCATCATCAACAATGTCTAGTACAGGAGGTATAGCTAAAGGCCTGTACTGGGGCAGGAGTAAGAAATCCCTAATACAATACAAACTCTGTCTAATCAATTACCACCTAGCCTTCATACCTCTGACCCTCTAACACTAAAAAACATTCCCCTACTTACCTTTCAACCTGTTGCAACTTCCGTTATATGTAAATTAATTAAAAAACTAAAACCATCCACACTCTCAGCCGACCAACTCCCAGCCGAATATTTGCAAAAAACAGCTGACGTAATTGCTTACCCAGTGTCAATCCTCATCAACCGCTCCTTAGCAGAGGCCATAATTCCCGAGATCTGGAAGATTTCATATGTAATTCCTCTCCACAAGGGAGGCACTTCCACTGATCTTTCTAACTATAGGCCCATATCCATACTTTCCCCTTTAGCAAAAATAATGGAAAAATGTGTTCAGAAACAGTTCATGAAACACCTAATGGTCAACCAACTACTGGCTGATACCCAACATGGTTTCAGACCTCTCCACAGTACCACCTCAGCCCTCCTTGTCTTTTCAAATACCATAAACTCCCATCGTCATAATAACAATCTCTCATCAGCACTATTTCTGGATCTGTCAAAGGCCTTTGATATGGTGGATCATAAACTTTTAATCAATACATTGCCTTCACTAGGTCTTGACACCATTGCTGTACAATGGTTTAGTTCCTATCTATCTGGCAGAAAACAAGCAGTTTTATGGCAGACCAAACTCTCTAAGCTACTACCCAATACATTAGGAGTACCTCAAGGATCTATTCTAGGGCCACTATTATTTTCCATTTTTATCAATGATCTGCATACAGTTACTCCTAATGCCAGTTGTATACAATATGCAGATGATTCCACGTTAATCTGCTCTGGTACTACCCCTTTAGATTTACAACTGTTAACCCAGTGTACTTTCAGCAAAATAGAAAACTGGCTCTCTAGTCGTCGCCTGATTCTTAATCCAAAAAAAACTAAAATGTTGTTGTTTCTTCCAACAAAAAAGTCCTACCCCATTAACTTTACTATCCAAGCAAAGGATGGGACCATAATTTCTCCAGACCTCTCGACAAAATTACTAGGGGTAACCATAGACAACAAACTAAAATTTGATATACACGCAAACCAAATAATTAAGACCATTAACAAAAAGCTAGGCTCTTTATATAAAATAAAAAGCTTCCTGACCCCCCAAGCTAAAATGGCCATTGCCCAGACTCACCTCCTCTCATCACTCCTGTACTCGTCCCCCTTACTTCACAATATAAGTAAAACTGTCATGAACAAACTCTCTAAATGCTACAATCATATTGCAAGGTTTGTTACTGGGTCCCCATATAGGACCCATCATTGTACCAATTTAGCCAAACTCAACTGGTCTGAGCTTCCTAACCTAATTACTTTCAACCTACTAGTCCTTACTCACAAAATCATATATAACCCTGAATATGCTCCTTCCCTCAAAGCACTACTTCCCTTTGTAATAATCCCGCCATTGAGGTCATCCAACCGTCTCCTAATCCAAACACTCAAAACTAATAACTCTGCTGGAGACTTCCTTCTCTCCAACGCTGCAGGTAAAATTTGGAACAAACTTCCCCATGATATTATATCCATCTCTACTTTAAGTCAATTTAAAGCTAAGCTAAAAACTCATCTGGGCTCAATGCGAAGTTGCCATTGCCTAAACCCGGGATAGTCCACTCTAGAATGTAATAACTGTCTATAACTCATGAATATTCTACATCTCCTTACCATCCTACCCCTCTTACATTTAAAATAAATTAGAAAGAATAAGTTAGAATGCTCTTATTTTGAATGTATATTTTGCTTCATTGTTTAGTTAAGTGTTTTGTAACCTGTGTTTTGGAGCTTTTCTCCCTGGGCCTCCGCTGAAAATGGACATGCATCCAGTCGGATCCTCCCGGTCAACAAATGTAAAATAAAAATAAAATAAATAAAATATTTGTAAACATACATTGCAATATGGTTTTGATTCACTAGAGGCATCTTGCAGGGCTGCGGTAACTGGGTCTGTACTTAGAAGGCATGCTTGGCTTAAGGAGCAATCCTTGCCAGATCATGTTAAAGCAAAATTACTGGATGTTCCCTTAAATCAGGGCCACCTGTTTGGCAACAAGGCAGAAGAAGTTCTTAAAAAGATGGAGGAAAAAGCTAAATCTATGCAAACTGTTAAAGACTTTTTACAAGTACAACCTCCAAGATTTAGTAGGCATTGGCCTTCTAAGAATTTGTCCTTTCCTGCCTCTTCCAGACCTTCTCAGTCCAAACCCAGATCCAGCAGAGCACCCAGGCTTCAGTCCCAGGGGATGCACAGGACTAAGCAGTGGGGGGCCTCCACTTCCAAATTTGGGAGTAATAAAACTCCCCCCTATGGTAAACTGTCTCAATGACTTCTTTTTAAAACTTCCAAGCACTTCTCAACTTTCTGCCCTTTTGGGGGGAAGGATTGCACTTCATGCAAAGAACTGGGGACTCATTACCCAAGACAAATGGGTTTTAAATATAGTGTCCCAAGGATACAGCTTTCACTTCCACACGTCACCAACTTCAAGCGGTTGGCCGGATCTACCTCCAAAGCAATAGACAGAGACCCAAAAGCAAGTATACTCTCTCTTAAGCATAGGGCCTATTCAATTGGTACCAGAAGAGAAAAAGGGACAATGTTTCTACTCGAGATTTTTCCTGGTACCCAGAAAAGACAATTCATGGCATCCTATCCTGGACCTGCCTACTCTAAACAACTTCTTGGTGATTCCAAAATTCAAGATGCTGACTCTTCACCAGTTGCTTCCTATGCTAAGCAAAGATGCCTGGTTGCCAGCACTAAATTTAAAGGAAGCATACCTGCACATCCCAATCAGGGAATCTTGCAGAAGATACCTACGCTTCAAAGCAGGCTACATGCACTATCAGTTCTCTGCACTGGCCTTTGGCTTATCTACTGCGCCCAGGGTATTCACAAAGTGCCTAGCTTCAGTCATTGCATTTTGCAGGCAAAGAAATATTCAAATATACCAGTACCTGGACGATTGTCTAATTCAGGCAGAAAACCAGGACATACGTTTGAATCATCTGGCTTTTGTACAGAGGGTGCTAGCTTGCCTAGGGGTACACCATAAACGAAAAGAAATCACACCTGGTTCCCTGTCAACAAATTATATTCCTGGGAGCAAGCTTGAATACAACTTCCCAGATGGCTTTCCTCACGCCAGAGAAACAAATTCACTTGACAACCTACTTCAAACAAGTGGTCACAAAAACCCTGCTATCTGCAAGGCAAATACTACAAGCCTTGGGGTTCATGGCCTCCTGTATTCTTCTAATTCCATATGCAAGACTGCATATGAGGAAACTACAGTGGTATGTAAAAACCCTATGGTGTCAACATTCTCAGGATCTAGAAGCAATGATTCCTATCATTCCTTGTCTACGCCTAGAGTTCCTTTGGGCCTGCCACCAAAACAAGGGACTACCATTCACACTACCCCCTGCCGCCCAAACCCTAACAACAGACGCATCAGACTATGCATGGGGGGAGCACCTGGCAGGGAAGTGCATTCAGGGCAAATGGAACCCAATAAAAATGCACCTTCACATCAATCATAAAGAAATATTAGCTGTACAGAATGCTCTGACAGCCTTCAATGACCACATACTTCCAGGACAATTAATGGTAAAGACGGACAACACCACTGTTATGTGGTACATAAACAAGCAGGGGGGTACACATTATTACCCCCTCTGTAGACTAGCCATGGCATTGTGGAACACAGCCTTGAGCTACCAAGTACATCTACAAGCTCAATTCCTGCCAGGAAAACTAAATACACTGGCAAATGGACTAAGCAGAACCCTCATGGACCCACACGAGTGGAAACTGGAACCAAGGATTTTCAACATGTTGACAAGCAAATGGGGGAGCCCAGATATAGACCTATTTGCCTCCCCCCAGATCTATCAATTGGAAAAATTTTGTGCAAGGACTCCCCACAGACAAGCTTGGAAAGTGGATGCTCTGTCCTTCAGCTGGAAAAACCTATCAGTTTATGCCTTTCCTCTTCTGCCTCTGCTCTCCAAAGTACTACCAAAGATCAAACAAGACAAACCAAGGATGATTTTGATTGCACCAGCCTGGCCACGCCAACACTGGTACCTCCTCCTGCGCAGTGTGTCACTGTTGGCCCCATAGCACCTGCCTCATACTCCTACCCTGCTGTCTCAGCAGTAGAACCAGATTCTGCACCCTCAGCTTCAAACACTGAACCTAGCAGCCTGGCTGTTTACCTACGCTCTCCTTTACCATCCCTCAGTAAACCAGTAATGGATGTCATTTTAGAGGTAAGGAGGCCTAGTACTAGAACATCTTATGCTGAAAAATGGAAAAGATTCTGTGCCTGGAACCAGTCTCAAGGGATGAGCACAGCAGTGCCCAATTTACCTCAGTTTTTACAATACTTAACTGAGATGCTTCACAAGGGCCTGATTTTTTCCTCAGTAAAAATTCATGCCTCAGCCATTTCAGCTCATTATAACACAGAATCTCCCCTCTTCTCTCTTCCACTGCTCAAGCAGTTCCTCAGAGGGGCCAAAAATTTAAGACCACTCAGGAGAGCTCCAACTCCAGCCTGGGACCTTAGCTTTGTATTGGAGGCACTCACCCTTCCTCCTTTTGAGCCAGCTGCTACTGCAGATTTAAAATTCCTTTCTTGGAAAACAGCTTCCCTTTTAGCCATCACTTCAGCAAGAAGAGTATCTGAATTACAGGCACTTATGGCAGTGGAGCCTTTCATCATCTTTCATGTGGACAGGGTGTCCTTCAGAGCCAATCCATCCTTCATGCCCAAGGTGGTATCCAGTGTGGCTCTTAATCAGACCTTTTTCCCAATCCACAGAACAAAGGGGAACAGATACTGCATTCCTTAGATGTGCACAGACAACTTGGATTCTCCTTGGACAGAACTAAACCTCAAAGGAAATCTGAACAACTGCTGGTGGCATTTGCTGCAGGGCCAGAGGGGAAGGCTGTTTCAAAGCAAACTATTTCTAAATGGATAGGCAATTGCATTAATTTCTGCTATAAGCACCATAGAAAACCTATCCCACAGGGGATCAGATCCCACTCAACCAGGGCTGCATCTACATCTATAGCCTTTCTCAGAGGCGTATCTACCAGGGACATCCTAGAAGCTGCTACCTGGAGTTCTGTACATACTTTCACCAAGCATTACCATTTGCCAATTTTCTCTAAATCCACAGCTGGCTTTGCCACTGCAGTTTTGCAGGGCCTTATAGTTGGTCCTAATGCTATCTAAATTCCTCCTCCCATCCTTAGCTTTGGGAATCTAACCAAATGTAATGACTGCAACAGTGAAACACGAAGAACATAGTACAGTTGTGTACACTTACCATAAATGTAGATGTTCGAGTGTATTCACTGTTGCAGTCCTGATTATCTTCCCTCCAGCCCCCTGACTTCGTTTGGCTATACCTCTTCTCTCCTTTTCAATGCTTAAAAGCTTTTTGGTGTATTTGCTTTTTTGTTTGAGGTATAACCTTGTATTTTTATAGATTTAATTGCTTCCCATTAGGGAGGCACCTGACATCTGGGGCAAGAAAAACTGATGTAATGACGTCGGCTGCATGTTTTTTACTCCTGACGACCTGACGTCATAGAAGAAGAGACAACAACCGATGTAGGACCCAAGACTTTGTTAATCAGGCCGACTGAGGGCTGCCTGCATGCAGATAACCCAAATGTAATGACTGCAACAGTGAATACACTCGAACATCTACATTTATGGTAAGTGTACACAACTGTACTATCTCAATTGGCTGAACCTGTCAGTCCAGAAGTTGAAGTTCCGAATGGGCACTGTTCAGTCCATTCTGCCGCTTCTGCGCAAGGACGACTGGATGTACTCCGTAGATCTCAAGCATGTATACTATCACATCAAAATAGACAGATGCTCCAGGACATTTCTGCGCTTCCGGCTGGGGGCCAGTCACTATCAGTTCAGTGCCCTGCCCTTCGATCTCACCTCAGCCCCCAGGGTGTTCACCAAATTTATGGCAGTGGTTGCAGCCCATCTCCGGCTACAGGGATTTCAGGTCTTCCCATACTGGGACGATTGGCACCTTACGACTCCCACAAAGCATCTTCTTCTTCAAGCTGTGGATTTCTCCCTGAACCTTTTTTAAGACCTAGGGATTATGGTGAATTTTCCGAAGTCACACCTTTCCCCTTGCCAAAGACTGGATTTCATAGGAATGGTTCTCAGCATGGTGTTGGAAGCAGAAGCTCTTTCTCACGACAGAAAAGCCACCATCCAGCAGCATGTCCACTCCATTTTGGAATGGAACTGAGTCCCAGCCCATCTCGTTCTTCAAGTTCTGGGGTCAATGGCTACGTCCATCCAATTAGTTCCCCTGACCAGGCTCCAAATGCGGGTGCTCCAATAGACTCTGGCAGTACAATGGCCTCCTTGTCTTCAACCTATGTTTTACATGATCCGTATTTCCAAGGTCTGTAAGCTTCACCTGTCTTGGTAGGTTCAGACCCAGGATCTCCTGTTTGGGAGACTCTTTTGCCTTCCTCTGTCCCAAGCGACAGTGACCACGGATGCCTCCTTGTTGGGGTGGGGTGGGGCATTTCCATGGAAGGATGGTCCAAAGCACGTGGACCCCATCAGAGACCAAGTCACACATCAATGTCCTCAAGATGAGAGCAGTCCTCCTGATGTTGCAAGTCTTCCAGGACTTCCTCCCTCTCGGGACAGTAACTGTTCATACAGACAACATGGCGGTTGTCTGGTATGTCAACAAACAATGGGGAACATGATCTTACTCTCTGTGCAGAGAGGTCATAACAGTTTGGGAATGGGCGAAAGCCTCAGGCCACTTTTTCCTTGCAACACACATCCCTGGCAAATCCAACATTCTAGAGGACAGGCTGAGCAGAACCATCCTGATTCCTCACAAGTGGTCCCCGAATCAGTCAGTGATGAACTGGATCTTCAGCAGATGGGGATCCCTGTGCTGTGAACTGTTTGCATCTCGGGACAGTCACAGGTGCAGCACCTTTTTTTCCCTGATCCCTCCTCCGGGGGAGTCCCCCAAGGATGCTCTGATTCACAATTGGCCACCGGGTCTCCTTTATGCTTATCCTCTGATCCCCCTGATTCCCAAGGTTCTGCAGAAATCCTGGTGCCTGAAGGCCCAACTCATCTTCATTGCCCCCTTTTGGCCTCGACAGACATGTTTCCCCTTTCTCTGGTCTCATCTGAAATATCCACCTTGGATATTAGATTCGGCTCCGGATCTTATTTCCCACCCGGGGGGGGCTTCCCCCTCCCAAAATGAAGTCTTTGAAGCTGACAGCCTGGTTTCTCCAGTGCCAGTGATCATCAGCCAAACAAAGTTACCTTCCCCAGTGAAGGATATTATTTTGTCTTTCCAGACGCCATCTACCAAGAATGTCTATCTCAGCAAATGGAAGAGGTTTTCTATTTAGGCTCATCAGAGGGATATAGATCCCTTTTCAGCCCCCAGGTCAGCTATCTTGCCCTTCTTGTCTTGCCTTTTTCATCAAGGGGCAAGTTTTTCTATGATAAAGGTTCAGCTGGCGGCAGTATCTAACTTCCATCTAGACGTTAGCCCATTTTTTCTTCAAGATTATCTGAAGCATTTTTAAAGGGAGTGTTCTTACTTCACCCTTCCTTGAAGGACCCTTCCCCTCCGTGGGATCTTTCCTTGGTACTGCAGTCTTTGACCTCTCCTCCATTTGAACCTGTTGCAACTTGTGATATCAAGTTCTTGTCTTGGAAGACGGCCTTTTTAGTTGCTATCACTTCTGCCAAAAGAGTTTCTGAATTGCAAGCCCTCTGTATAAACCCCCTTTTATGGTTTTCCTTAAGGACAGGGTTTCACTTAGAATTTAATCCTTTGTTTAATCCCAAGGTGGCTTCGGAAAATAACCTGAACCAGTGTATACCCCTTCCAGTCTTTTTTCTCAATTATTCTAACAAAGGCAAGTATCAGCTGCATTGCCTGGATGTGCACAGACAGCTACATTTATATCTAAACAGGACTGAAGAATTTCAAAAGTCTGACCAACTATTTGTAGCATTTTCTCAAGGCAGGAGAGGCAATCCCATATCCAAAGTCTCCCTCTCTCATTGGATTAATGTTAAGTTGTCAATCTCGCCTTCATTCTTGCTGGATGGGTTCGGAGCCGATCCTCGGCTCCGACTCAGCCAATGCTAAAGCTCGAGAGCTAATTCCACCGGCTCGAGGCTCCCCTATATCCCACAATGCTAGGCGGTAACTACCCAGATCTCGTTTGCCGCTATAGCTGACGAGGTGCTTTTTCTACCGGCTCAGGCAGGTTAGTGAATTTTTTACCTTTGAGGTATTACTAATTCCCCCCTTTCTTTTAGTCAGAAATATTTTTATTGTTAGTTCTAATTTTTAGTTCTATCGACCCTAATTTTCGATTCCCTACCCCTCTTATTGTTGTTCTAGGCCTTCGGCCCTTCCCTCACCCCAGTCCCTTTTAAAATTAGTGTTGTAGGGGCTTGTGTGTATGTGTTTTTGCTACATAACTTTAAATTTTTTAGTATAGAGTGTCTGTTTTGTGTGTTTGTGTACAGCCTCTCTTACCTTAATGTCTAAGGATAAGGTCTCAGGCTTCAAGAAGTGTGACTCGTGCTGTCAGAAAATGTCTCTGACAGACGGTCACACTTCTTGTGTGTATTGCCTGGGACCTGTGCACCTGCAGGACTCATGTGCTGTCTGCCATGGTTTCAGCCCTCGAGTCCTGCAGGAACGCAAGAACAAGCTCATCTTGCGGGGCTTGTTAAAGCCTGAAGGCCCCCCGACTCAGTCTGGGTCGGGGAAGCCTTCAAAAACTTCAAAGCAGTCGACTCCTGCTCTTGAGTCGACTGTTGAGAAGTCGAAGCAGGCTTCGACATCGGCTCCGACCGGAGCCGATGTTCTTAAGCCTCATACCGTTACCTCGGCTCCGGCTGGAGCCGAGGCTGATAAGTCTTCATCGGCTCCGATACCATTATCGGAGCCACTTTCCAGAAAGAGGTCCAGGTCCCCCTCCATCGGATCTGTTCTTAAGCCTCATACCGTTACCTCGGCTCCGGCTGGAGCCGAGGCTGATAAGTCTCCATCGGCTCCGATACCATTATCGGAGCCATTTTACAGAAAGAGGTCCAGGTCCCCCTCCATCGGATCTGTGCACTCGGCGCCAGGATCCCCTCTCCTTTCGGAGCGGAGTCACAAAACCCATTCCTCTCGGTCTTCCAGGTTGTCAGACCATGATTTGCAGAGGGTGGTGAGTAGACTTCTTAAGTCCGAGGCACTGGCCCAAATGCTCCATAGCCCGACTCACTAGTCAGTGGCTATTCCCGTTCCAGATTACATTCCTCCTCTGACTCCTTCGAGTTCGGAGCCAAGGCTTGTTGGAGCCATGACTGTCGGTGCGCCGGATCCGATACCTTCCATTTCAGCTCCGTCGTCTGCTCCGATCTCCTCTTTGGAGGGATCTCGGCGCCGAGCTTCCCTCGTCCGATCCGAGGGGGCGAGTGGCATCGGACCCTTGTCCGACCCCGCTCTCCCTCTCGGGGCTTCGGCGCTGGTGAGTTCGGCTCCGACATCGGCTTCGGAGCCGTCTCTGTCGGTGCCGGGAGGGGTCCTTGTCTCTTCGGAGCGAGGGCCTCGGGCCTTGCCTGACAGAGGTGCCTTCGAGGTCATGCAGAGCGTGCTAGAACCAGGTTCTGCCCCACAGTCAGCTCCCTTAGCCCCTCCATCTACAGTGCCTGCGGTGATTTCTACTCACCCCCTTGTCTCACACCGCAGAGAACCAACTCCTCAAGATTCCCCATTGGGAATTTCCTCCTCTTCCAAGGTCTCTCCTGACCCTGCAGGAGATCCCCCTAGGAAGAGGCAGTGCAAGAGGAAGCACATTGACTCCCCTGAGTCTATCACCTCTGACATTGACTTAGAGGAATCCGAAGGGTCCCCTCAATCCCCCTCTGAGGATGTCTCCTTTGCGGACATCCTTGAAATCCTCAAACAGAGGGGGAATTGGCCAGCCCTTAATCCTTCGGAGGATGAGTCAGTGTATCTTGAGGCGTTTGGTTCTCGCCCTTATACCTCCTGGGTGTTCCCTCCCTTTGACCCCCTTATGGAAGTGGTGGCAAGGAAGGCTTGGACGGCTCCTGACTCAGTGGAACCCACCCCGAGGAGACCATCCAAATTTATTACTGCCCCCAAAGACAAGCAGTTTTTATCCAAAGGTGTCCCTGTTGATGCCATGGTGGTGGCTGCGGCCCTAAAGAAGGAGTTAGCTGATCCTTCGGTTCCTGTCCATCCTCCTAATAAAGAATCTAAGACCATGGACAGGTACGGCAAGCAGATGTTCTCGTCAGCGACCTTTTCAATGCGGTCGCTGAACTACTTATGCCACTTCACCCGTCTCCAAAGAGATTTACGCAAGGATATGGGTGAACTGATGAAGGATCCTACAGCTGAGGGGTTCAAAGACACAATGAACTCCCAGTTGGCAACCCTAAATTCTATTGTTAACTCCTCCATGCGGCTGGTCTCATACGCAGGAGATGGAGCGAGTAGAGCCGCAGGCACAGGGGCTGCCTTACGAAGGCACGCCTGGATGCGGCTATGCAACTTTGCGGACCCTTTCAAGGCGTCCTTCACCAATTCCCCCTTTGATGGATCATCATTGTTTGGTCCACAGGTGAAGGATACATTGACCAGGTGCGAGGTGGAAGGTAAGACTCTCTCTGCCGTAGGAGTCCGTTTTTCTACCCCTTCTAGACCCTATCCCAAAGGTCAAAGGGGAGGAAAGATGTGGTTCCGAAAACAATCCCAGGAGTCTCATCTGACGCACAAGGCTGATTCCCTCTAGAGGCAGAGGGGAATAATAATAGACACGCCCTAGAGGCAGAGGAGGTCCAAAACCAGGGTAGCAGAGAGATGTTCTCTGACAAACCCTTTCAGCACCCTGAGGGGCTGCCCGGCTGTCCGCCTTCGGAGGCAGTCGGGGGAAGATTATCACTGTACCCAAAAGCCTGGCTTTCCCTAACTCAAGACAAATGGGTACAGTCGATCATATCCGAGGGTTACAAAATTCCCTTTATTCATATTCCAACCCAACCAAAAGATCCCTTCCAGGCGTTCCACCGGTCTAAGGAAAAAGCAGCATTAGAAGTTTCAAAGCTGCTATCAAAAAGAGTCATCCAGTCAGTCCCAGCAGACCAGCAAGGATCCGGAATCTACTCCAAATTCTTTTTGGTACCAAAAAAAACAGGGGACTGGAGACCCATACTGGATCTCAGCTACTTAAACAAGTTTGTCAAGAAAACAAAATTCCGGATGGTCACGCTACAGTCCATTCTACCCTTCTTGGGTCAGGACAATTGGATGTGCTCGATAGATCTTCAGGATGCGTACTACCACATCAAAATGAACCGACGCTCCAGGAGATATCTCCGCTTCAGGCTGGGAGCCAGTCACTACCAATTCAGGGCCCTGCCCTTTGGTCTCACTACAGCCCCCCGGGTGTTCACCAATTGCATGGCAGTGGTCACGGCTCACTTGAGACACCAGGGATTCCAGGTGTTTCCATATCTGGACGATTGGCTCCTTACTGCCACCACCAGACATCAGCTTCTCCTATCCAGAGATTTCACCATTCAAACCTGTCAAGCTCTAGGCATTTCAATAAATTTCGAAAAATCTGCCTTGTCGCCTTGTCAGTCTATTACTTTTATAGGCGCCACATTGGATACACAGACCCTTTCAGCCAGACTCACAGAGCAGAGGGTGTTAGACATCTGGAACCAAGTATCCCTTCTATTACAATTTGTCAAAGTCAAAGCCAGACTGGTATTGAAGGTACTAGGACTCATGGCAGCAGCTATTCCCCTTCTCCCCTTAGCTCGCCTTTACATGAGGGTCCTCCAATGGATGCTCTGTACCCAGTGGTCCTTTCAATGACTCCCGATGTCCCATACCATACTGATAACTCAAGTATGCAAGAATCAACTGTCTTGGTGGGTCACGTCACCTCAACTTCTCCAAGGAAGACCCTTCACTCCCCCCCCTCCAGTTGCCACGTTGACAACAGATGCCTCCCTGATCGGGTGGGGGGGCATTATCAGGGCAGGTCAGTCCAGGGCACGTGGCAACCCTTCGAGTGCCACTTGCACATAAATGTCTTAGAGATGAGAGCAGTGCTTTTAGCGTTGCAAGCCTTTCACGACTCTCTTCCCAAAGGGACTATTGCAATTCAAACGGACAACATGTCCGTGGTGTGGTACATCAACAAACAAGGCGGAACCAGATCATACCCTTTATGTCGAGAAGCACTCAGACGTTGGCAATGGGCAATCTCTTCTCAGCGTTTTCTGATAGCAACGCATATTCCCGGGAAATCCAGCGTCATTGCAGACAAGTTGAGCAGAGCAATTCTCATGCCACATGAGTGGTCTGTAAAGAAATCAATTTTAGAAGAGGTATTCCTAAGATGGGGCCAACCTTGCTGCGATCTTTTTGCTACTCCCCAAAACAGCAAGTGTCAAGAGTTCTTCACTCTCTTCCCGTTACCAGGCCATCCCACCAGAGACGCTCTAGTCCACGATTGGCCCCGGGGACTTCTGTATGCCTTTCCCCCCTTTCCACTGATACCTCAACTAATTCAGAAAGCCATCGCCTTGAGAGTGACAATGATCCTCATTGCCCCTTACTGGTCTCGACAAATATGGTTCCCCTTTCTTCATCGTTACCTTTTGGAGCAGCCTTGGCATCTGGACCCAGTACCAGATCTGATTACCCATCAGTCGGGTCAGCTGCACCAATCTCTGTCTTCTCTAAACCTCACAGCGTGGTTTCTCCAATTCCTACCTTAGCCAGGCTTCCCTCAATATCTCGCTCGGTCTGAGATATCTTGATAGCCTCTCATAACTCCTCTACCAGCATGAAGTATACTAGCAAATGGAAATGTTTTCCTTTGGGCATCATCGAAAACATAGATCCCTTTACTGCACCTATCCAGTCTATTTTAGACTTTCTAGCAGAACTCTTTCATTTAGGATCTTCTGCATCAACCATTAGAGTTCAATTGGCTGCCATATCAAATTTTCATGTTGGTGTCTCAGAATCCAGCATCATGGCTCACAAACTCTGTAAAGCCTTCTTAAGAGGTGTATTTCTTCTCAAACCTCCAATCAAAGACCCTCCGCCTCAATGGGATTTGAACTTGGTTCTGGCATCTTTAATTCTTCCCCTTGAACCAGCGGCTTCATGTTCTCTGAAATTGCTTTCTTGGAAGACACTTTTTCTGGTAGCTATAACTTCAGCGAAAAGAGTATCAGAACTCCATGCTCTATGCAGTCGTCCTCCTTACTTAGTTTTCACAAAGACAGGGTATCCTCCAGACTAATCCATCCTTTTACCTAAAATTTCTTCTCAAATTAACCTAAACCAAATTATTGATCTCCCCGTTTTTTTCCCTAACTATTCAAATAGGTCAGAACAAAAGCTGCATTTTTTGGATGTTCATCGCCAACTGAGATATTACTTAGACAGGACTAAACAACTCAGGAAATCTGATCAATTGTTTCTGTCATATGCAGAAGGTAGATTGGGCCTTCCAGTCACTAAAGTATCTCTTTCTAGATGGCTCACGTCTACAGTTACTTTCATCTATGAGATCAGACATCAAAAATTACCCTCAAGACCTAGAGCTCATTCAACTAGGGCATTAGCTACATCCATAGCCTTTCAGGACAGGTTGCCAATAGATTCAATTTGTGCAGCAGCCACCTGGGCTTCTCCTCATACATTCATTTCACATTACAAATTGGACATGGTTTCCAGAAGCCGTGCCAATTTTGGTTCCACTGTTCTCAAGAGTCTGTTCCGATAGGCCACCCGGGATAAGGTGCTAGGGATGCGGTCCCATCCAGCAAGAATGAAGGCGAGATTGACAACTTAACATTAAGAAGTTATGTACCTACCATAACGTTCCATGTTAGTTGTCTTCTTCTCGCCTTCTTTCTTGCGTCCCTCCCTCCTTCCCCCAAGCCTGGACAGACCGACCAGAATTCTTTTGTGTTTCTTCTTCTGAAATTTGTTACTCCCACTTTTCTCCCACCTCTTCTATCTTTACTGATGTCTGCCTTTTCTTACGCAGACTGTTTGAGGTGGGTTACCCTACTCCATTCTTTGGAGAATAGGATTGCTTGGTATAGCTATCAAACGAGATCTGAGTAGTTACCGCCTAGCATTGTGGGATATAGGGGAGCCTCGAGCCGGTGGAATTAGCTCTCGGGCTTTAGAACCCATCCAGCAAGAAAGAAGGCGAGAAGAAGACAACTAACATGGAACGTTATGGTAGGTACATAACTTCTTATTTCCTGCATAGGGCATATCTATCAGCTTAGCAACAGAGATTTTCCAGACCTCTTAAAGCCCACTCTACTGGGTCTGTGGCTACTTCTTTTGCGTTCTGGGCTATGACATCATTGGATGATATTTGTGCTGCGGCCACTTGGTCAAGTCCTCAACTTTTGTGATGCACTATAAGTTGGATCTGTTGTCTAGGGGTAGGGCATCCTTTAGATCTGCTGTGCTCCTGCATGTCCTTCCTTGAAGCCTAACAGGATTTTGGGTAGCTGGGGTCTCTCACCCATCTGTGATTAATAATGACACGGATACTATCAGATAAAGAGTTATGAACTCACCATAACTTGGCATCTGTGCTATCCAGTGTCATTATTCATCACGTTCCCATCCTCCATTCCTCTCCTTCTGGTGGCCAAAGCAATCTTGGGGGTGCTGTGTGGGCTATTGGTCTGTGTTTTCTGAATAATCTAAGCCCTTGTAAGGGACAGTTCCTTAGAAAACTCGATCTGAGGATTATTAGTAGGAGGTGAGGAGAAGGGAGGAGCTTGTGCTCAGGAGCTGCCTCTCACTTTGCCGGCTCAGATCCAAGGGTCAGATCTGTCACCCATCCGTGATGAATAATGACACTGGATAGCACAGATGCCAAGTTATGGCAAGTGCATAACTCTTTTTCTTCAAGTTCTTACTAAGACCCCATTTGAACCATCTGCATCTTGTGATTTGAAATATTTATCCTGGAAGACATTATTTTTGGTGGCTATTACTTCTGCAAAAAGGGTTTCCAAGTTGCAGGCCCTGTCATACAAATCACCCTACCTAGTTTTTCATAAGGATAGAGTCGCACTCAGAACAAATCCATCCTTCCTACTAAAAGTAGTTTCTGAAACCAACATTAATTAGTCACTACCATTACCAGTCTTTTCCCCTAATTTTTCTAACAAAGGGGAATATGCCCTTCATTTCCTAGATGTACACAGACAGCTAAGTTTTTTATCTTCACAGAACTAAAGAGTTCAGGAAATCGGATCAATTAGTTGTAGCATTTTCTTCCCTCCATATGGGTATTCCAGTTGCTAAGGTTACTTTAGCTAAATCCAATCCAACTTGCTAGCTAACTGCCAACATGGTTTTAGGCCATTTCACAGCACCACCTCTACCCTCTTATCCTTCTCTGACTGTATTAACAAAAATCACAGTAATAACACTCTTTCCTCATCCCTCTTTATTGATCTCTCTAAAGCCTTCGATATGGTTAACCACCAGCTGCTCATAAACATACTCAAAAACCTGTCACTAGATGCACTGGCTATACAATGTTTCCAATCCTACCTAAACAATAGACAGCAGGCTGTACTATGGGAGAACAATTTATCTACCCACCTCCCCATTGCCCTTGGTGTCCCTCAAGGCTCCATATTAGGCCCTCTCCTATTTTCTATTTTTATTAATGACCTACATTCTATAATACCTCAAGCTACCTGTATTCAATATGCAGACGATTCCATGTTGATATGCTCAGCCACTTCTTTATCTGGCCTACCGACCCTAACCTAAAATTTGTTTAATACAGTCGAGAAATGGCTTCATCTTAAACCCCCCAAAAACAAAACTGTTACTATTCACTCCCACCCGTAGGGCCACCCACTTAACTTTACTGTTATATCAAACGATGGGACTATAATATCTCCTGATCCCACTACCAAACTTCTAGGGGTACTAATTGATAACAACCTTAACTTTGATAGTCATATTAACAGTACTGTAAAAACAGTCAACAAAAAACTAGGCTCCCTCTATAGGATCAAACCCTTTCTGACTCCATTAGCCAGGGCTACTATTGCCCATACCCACTTAATCTCTCCTCTCCTCTATGCCTTCTATACATATATATATATATATAATAACCTTAACAAGCTGGCTGTCTCCTACAACAATATTGCCAGATTTGTCACTGGCTCTGCTTTCAGAACCCATCATTGTCATAATCTTGAACAACTAGGATGGCTAGAGTTGCCAAACCTACTACTATTTAGCCAATTAACAGTCGCCCACAAGATCCTCTATCAGCCTACTAATACCCCAATACTTACCAACCTTATCACCCCCTACAATAACCTTAAGACCCTACACTCATCAAATAAACTACTTGTACAAATAGGTAAAACCAACAATATGGCTGGTGACTCTTTGTTCTCTAGTACCACGGGCAAAACCTGGAACTCACTCCCCAATGACCTGACCTCTCTTTCCTCAATAACACTATTCAAAAACAAACTGAAACTATACCTTAAAACACCTTGGTTATGCCTTTGTGCTAACCCTGACTAACTTCCTCACTTATCATTGGGTAATTATCACTATTCCTGTACTAATCTAGTTGCTTTTCTGTTAACCATAAAGAGAGTGTGCTTTTATATATTAATTTAATGTCATTATAAATATCTTCCTATAACTATCCATATATGATATGTCTAAAGATTCTTTAAGCAGTAATGTAAGGAAATGTAAAGAATTGCTAAAATCTGTAATGCACCTGCCTTTGTATAAAAAAACTGTCATATAATATAAATAATACTGTGTTTTGTGGAGCTTTTCTCCCCAAGCCTCTACTGAAAATGGACATATATCCAGCTGGACTAGCCTGGTCAATAAATGTTAAATAAATACATAAAAATAAATAATAAATAAATAAAATGGTTCACTGCATTACATTCATTTATCATTCTAAAGGATTTCAACTTCCCAAACCAGTTCAAGCCCATTCAGCTAGAACTGTGGCGAATTCAGAAGTTTTTCCTGCCACAGCTTCTCTAGACGACATCTGTGCAGCAGCCACATGGTCTTCTCATCCGTACCTTTATCACTCATTACAAATTAGATCAGGTCTCGAGGGTCGAGTATCCTTTGGCTCTGTGGTGCTTAGGAATATTCTTCCTTGAGACCTCCCAAGGCTAAGGTAGCTAGGGATTCCATCCCACTGCAAAGGATTGGGTGAAAACTGATAACATTAGATAAAGAAGTTATGTCTTACCATAACGTTCCAGCTGTGTTGTCGATCTTCACCAATCCTTGACATCCCCACCCACCTTCCCCCATCCTGAGACTCTTAGTAGACTAGATTAGCCCTAAGCTAGTTTCCCTTTAAGAGCTCATATATGGCCTCGTTCTCTATACTTTCTATAGTTAACCATATTTTGTTTTTCTATATACTAATTATTTGGCAAACTTGATCTGGGATAATCTCTGTGAGGAGCATTATGGGGAGTGCCTGGCTCGAGAGTTTGGTGAGTGCGAGCTGGAAGAAATGGCCGAGTCGGTTCCGAGGTTCAGACTTACAAGGATGGGTGAAAATTGACAATATAGATGGACTGTTATGGTAAGACATAACTTCTTTTTATTCATAACGTCTCATCTGGTTGATAAAAATATAGCTGACCTGGTATAAGACTAAAGGGGGTAAAAACATTTTAACTGCTTGTATTTATATCCATATGTCTAATCAAGACCTTCCATTTTCTCTGTTTTTGTATTATCTTCTTTTAAGTCTCTTCCCTTCATACCTTTATTTGTTCTATCAGAATCCTTTTTAATCCAGACATTTAAATACTAAATATTTTACACCCCTAGAATTATGGAAATGCTGAACCAATTCATGAATGAGTATGTAGTTCACCATAGTGATCTTTGCTTTATCTTCATTTATTTTATATCCCAAGAAGGCTTGAAATTGTCTTAAAATGTTCCACAATACTGAAATGTACTTTTCAGGCTTTATCAAGTACAAAGTAGTATCATCTGCAAATAAAATTAACTTTTCATGGTTACCAAATCCGTTATATTCTTAGGTTCATAGGTAGGTACTAGGCTATCTGCCCGAGGGCATTTATAAGCCTAGCCAGAGTGTGTCGGCTTTCGCCACCCCATTGATTAATTAACTGTGCCTCTGTCAAGCAGAGCCAATGAAGTGATCCCGGGGTGTATTTTCTGTTACCCATCCACTCATCAAGGATTCTCTTGAAGAGTGTTAGTGAGGGGCTCTGCCTAATGTAGTTAGGAATTTTGTTCCAAAGCATGGGGAGTCTCTGTGACAGGAATCTATCCCTCCAGCATGTTCTATTTATTGTTGTGGCGAGGTTTAGCTCACTACAGCACGTAGCTCGCAGTGACTTGGATTTCTTTAGGTGGAGCATATCCATCAATTCTGAGTTGGACATGGCATTGTAAGTCAGGCAGAGATCACCTCTGAGTAAGCGATATGCCACTGAGTACAGCCGGAGTTTTTTCAGTCGGGCTGCATAGGACATATGTTTGAGGCCATTAATCCTCTTGGTGAGGTGCTTTTGTGGTCTTTCCAGCTGTTGGAAGTGTCTTGTGAGGTACATCCCAAATGGGGCATTGTACTCTATGATGGGTCTGATGAGTGACGAGTAGAGGGGCACTATAACTGCTTTATTTCTAGATGCGAACCTTTAGTAATTAGATGGGCTACATAGAAGGATGTCCTAACCACTTTGGCAATATGATTGTCAAAGGAGAGATTACTATCTACCTGGGTCCCCAGATCTATTATTACCTCTTCTGTATTAAGGGGGCTGCTGCCTATGTGGTAATTCGTGGGTGTTTTGTTTTTCCCAAACAGGATGACTATGCATTTTTTGGCATTTAGCTTGAGGCCATGACTTTGACACCAGGTGTCTGTCTCAGTAAGGCCTTTTTGAAGGATGTCCGTGTCAGCCGGAGAGTCAATTATGGCTCCCAGTTTGCAGTCATCGGCGAACTTGGTTAGCCATAGTCCTCCTGTGTTTGCCTGTGCTTCTGAGAAGTATTTGAATATGTGAATTCCTTATTTTCTTTGCTACTGCTCTAAATGTAAAGCAAGTAACAATGGGGAAAGAAGACATCCCTTCTTTGTTCTTCTGTTCAAACACAGGTTGTTAGAGTGGTATCCTCCCACCTTAATTCCGGCCTTTGGCCCATCATATTTCCTCCTTATTAACCTTTTATGTTATTCTATCAGAGAACTCAAAGACCACTACCTACTCATAAAATCCCAGCTGACTATATTGAACGGTTTTCATGAATAAACACTCATCAACAGTAGTGGTGTTTTCTTACCACATATTTTCTGTGGATCTTTATTCTTCTATTAATGTGCTGTGCTAATCTGTTTTGAGTTATCTAGGTCATTGTTTACTGAATTTATATGGGGATGCCAGGAAGATTTTTTTTATATCTATTGGAGATCCAGAGGTATTCTTGTAGTACAGAGAAGCTCACTGTAACAGAGTCTCAGAACACCTGTTTACAAATCTTTTATTCTTCACCTGATTAGGAGTAGGGCTCATCATGTACCCCATCCTATTTATACTTCATCAGTGTTGTGACACTTTGCCTTCCTGACATTAAAATTATGTTGCAAATTATCTGGGTCCCTGGTGACTTGCATTTGATAATAGAAAGATGCCTTTATCTTGTTAGATTCCATTAAATGGCTCATTCTGTTGAGCTTGTATATGAGCTTTAAAAAAGAGGTATACTAATAGGCACAGCCAATAAACTTGCCATGATGCCAGAAGACTGAGAAATATGTTCACCTGTGAACATCACTAAAAAGTCTAATTTGTCTCAGAAAAGGTGCGATTATTCCTACACTTGACTGAATTTGATTATTCCTGCACTGGACTGAATACTTTATTACCACAGACTTTGCAGCTAATTGACAAACGCTGGGAGATGCAGCGAGCAAGGTTTGCTAATTAATATTTAGTCCTCTAAAAAAAAATCAATGTCTTTCAATGGAAAAGGTCTCATGGCTTTGTGTGAATGTGGGACCACAATCATAACCTGTACTGTGATCTATGAGCTGTTAAGGCTGTACAATTGCCTTGCATTAGGTAGTAATTACGCATAAGACCCTGTCTTTGTTCTTCACCCACCTCACTGTAACTCTGCATATTTGTACTTCTTGGATCGTGGCACCAAATCTTTTCTTAACGTATAGGCCACAAGTCTGGAACTTTTTGCCTTTCATTAATGTTTAAGGGTGAGCAAGCATTACGAAATTTTGCATCTCCTAAAAACGTACTTGTCTGTGCCACTTCATCAGAGGCATGTTTTACACTGTTTTGCCATCTCCGTGCCTATACCAGTGTGAAATTATGCTGGTCTTGTGTTGTAGCTGTTGCTGTACTTTGCTGTGTGTGGAATGCAGCATAATCATACTTCCCATTTGTATGTATAACATTTAATTCTTTGATTATTTGCAACTGGGTAATGATTGAAAAAGTCCCCATGCAGTCTAGTCCCCCTACCCTTTCAAATAAATGATACGTTTTGCTTATTCTGCCATCAACTAGCCGTAGTAATTTGGATCCTGAGCCAGTTTCTGAAGTAGTTTTTCTTTTTGTCCACCACACTGAATGTTCTTGACACGTCTTGTGGTCTAGTTAACTTAGCAGTCATTAGTATTGGGAATGATCATCATGATATCACTAATATTTCCATGCCAGCACAGTTCAGATGTTAAACTGTTTGGTTGGTTGCCTGACAAAAGCTTTGGCTACTGAGTTTATGACAGTTATAATTTAAGCACAAGTGGTATTTGGAATTTCTTCATTCCACATGTAGATTAGTGAAGTTCCTAACTATAAATATTTTTTCTTTCTTTACTGCTATTATAATGGTTATGCAAGAAAAGTTAAACTCTTCCATTTTTTGGAAACCTGTTCATTAATTTCATTAATTTTTTGTAAACATTGATCCTGATTTCAAAGTAGTTAAATATTTTTATTCTTTTATTTGTTCCTGTGGCTCCTCTGTTATGTCCAAGCCCAAGTTTCATTGTTGTGAGGTACAACATAAGTTTTCCTTTAAAACGTGGGGAGCAGAGGCTGTAAGCCAGTCATACAGAATAAATACAGCATGCTGTAATGATTTTTAGTTGTTTCCTTGTCAGCTGTTAAGATGCAATTTTCATTTTGTAGCAGTAACTGAATTTCTGATGCCATGGTCCTCTCTTCCCATAGGCTGAACAAGAGAAACTGACGCAAAAACTCCATGAACAGGACCTCTTATTGGATGCAGCACGAGCAAACATTGCATCAGAACTGAAGAGTGTCCAGACTGAGAGAGCACAGCTGCAGAAGAAACTGTAAGTAGAAAGAGTAGAAGCTTTCACCAGGGCCATCAAGCAGCAGTAATGTCTTTAGTATCTCCTGCAGGTTTAGCATAGAGTGCATTTGATGTTAGGACATAAATTACAGTTTGTAGTAGCATAATAGTTTTGTCTTCATTTTTATGATGTAAAAAAATACAAGAAAAGAGATCAAAAAGGCCATTGGTATAAGACAATCTAAAAACTATGTCACATTTTTTCATGGAGTTGGTGAGACTCGTGTTTAAAATTGACTGTAGTTATGACAACAGACAATTTGACATCAGAATAACTCTACAGATTTATTTATTTGTTTATTGACATTTGTTTACCAGGAAAGTCCAGCTGGGTCTAAAGTACTCATTTTCATTGGAGGCCTGGGGAGAAAAGCTCTACATACATAGAAATAAAATATATCAAATAATTAAATAAAAAGTAACTCCAGATACATGAAAAAATCACTATAAATTCAAAATTATAATCAAGGCTGTGGAATAATTTCAAAAATACAACAGAGTACAATTCTAAACACACATTGATATATAGTTCAAGGTAGGGTCATCGTATTGTCCATGAAATAATCTTTATAGTAGCATTGTGAATATGAGATGTTATGTATAGACAAGGGTGATTAATCTCAAAGTGCCTCTCAACCTGGGAACATCAAAAATCTGGACAAAGGCTGATGAAAAAAAGAGGTACAACTGGCTAAAAATCTAGAAGCTGATTAACATAAAATTTGCATACATAATTATGTAACACCACCCACTTCAGTGGGATTGTGGGATACAAACATTCAAACACAAACTGAAGAACAGACAAAATATTAAACAACACAAAATATAACCAGAACAATACTGTTTTATCTATATTAACATTTGAACTTGTATATAACATTGAACTTGTGTAAAACTAAAGCATGTTCTACACAGCTATGCTTCCAGTCATTGCAATCCAGTGACCAAAAACCTCTGTCTACAAACTTAGCAAATCTGCTGGGCATTATCTGTACTCGCACAAAGTTACTAAGGCCTGGAACTCCTTACCTGTATCCATCAAGTCTATACTCTCCCTCACATCTTTCAAAACTGCTCTGAAAGACTTTTTGTTTAAAATCTGGCTTTATTCTTGCTCAAAACCAGAATAAACTATATCCCTAAATCTGAACAAGTACCTTTTAATTCCTTATACTTCCTTACTGTCCCTTCTTCACTTACTTCCTTACTGCAATCAAATTCTTTTCCCTTATTTTCTGTTTAAATACAGCATAAGCCTATTTCTTCCTCCCTTCATATTGCGATTCCTGTTTGTATTAAACTAACTTACTTTTAATTTCTCTACAAACTGTCTAAAATTTCTCTAAATATCAAATGATTGATTTGAAGTAGTTAACTTCATTTGATCAGCAACCTGTGGGTATCGGATCCGTCCTCGGATCCGAGCCGGCAGCTTTCCAAGCTAAAAGATCCGAGCTCTCAGCTCCTCCCCCTTACACATAATGCCCTGCCACCTCCCTCCACTCCTCAGATCTCATTTGCCGCGGCTTCTGATAGCATCTAGCGACGAGCTCTTGGCGTTGGGTGAGAGTTTTAAAAAACCTTTTAAAACTTTTTCTAAGATTTTTGTGTGCTGAGCGAGTGTAGTAGGCCCTTAGTTTCTGTCTATATACTTTTTTCAGTTTTCTTGTGGTAAATTTATTGTTTAAATTTAATTTTTCCCTCCCCTTTACTGTGTGTGTGTGGTCGTGTGATGGCTGAAGGGCCTAAGGCCATTTTTTCAAAATGCACTGAGTGTGGCCATAAGCTGTCCCCAGCAGATGACCACACTCAGTGCGTTCTCTGCCTAGGGGTAGCCCACTTGTCTTCTGGCTGCCAAGTGTGTGCGGCTTTCAACCCCCGGGCTGTGAGGGATAGGAGGAATAAGTTAATCCTGGCGGGGCTTTTGCCCGCAGATTCTTCTTCCTCCTCTCCCTCTAAGGCACCAGCTGCGGCTGTCCTGCCTTCAGTTCCCCCTCCCATGACTGGGACTCAACCTCCCTCTGTGTCTCAGGGAGAGGGGGACTCTTCTTCTAGAGAGAAGAGGCACAAGGACAAGGAGTGGCATAAAAGCCATAAGAGGCGGGCAGAGAACCATAAGAGTTGGGCAGAGTCTCATCCCTCTGCTCCGCCAGCTAAGTTAGTTAGCCCTCCCAGGAGGGTCTCCGGATCTCCACCCCCTCGGCTGCATTCCCCCCGCTTTTCCCCGGAGCCGGAGGAAGAGTACCGGTCTCCCTCTAGGTCTTCGAGGCGGCCTTCCCGGCCCGCTTCGGAGAAGCATGTCTGACACTGATTTGGACCAGATGATGCGTCGATTCTTGCAGGCCCAGATGCAGATGGGGGTGCTCTTGCCTCCCCCCCTCCGGGGGAAGAGCTTGGCCCCTTTCTTTGCCCCAATTGCTCCTTCTTTGATTCGCTATCGGTTTTCGGAGTCTTTGGATCCGAGCTGTCTCAGACCCGGGGAGTTGTCGGCACCGACAATGGTGGCTACTTTGATGCTAACAGTACCCTCGAGCATGTCGGATCCGAGCTCTCGGGGCCGAGAGCAGAGCTTCAGATCCGCAGGGGTTAGTGTGTCTTTGGCTCCATTTCGGTCGGAGCACACTCCCCTTTCAGGTCCGATCACATCGGCTCCGACACCAGTCCTTGCGTCGGAGCTGAAGGGGCTGCTCTCGGAGCCAGGGGAGAGTGGTTCGCCCTCGGCTTTTGACATAGTGGAGAGGGATCTGTCGAGAAGTTCCAGGTCCTCGGTCTGGGCTACGGATCCACCCGTCACTCCCGCGCATTTGTGCCTTTCTTCCATCGTCCGGCCCCAGGGACAGCCTGCGTCAGCGCTCCAGTTGGTTCCCGTAGGGGAACAGGACCCCGTTGGTGAGCCCTCCTCGGACAGTCCCTCCAAGGAGGTGCCTCACAAACGAAAGTGCCAAAGGAGGCACATGGACTCCCCTGAGTCCCTCACGGAGGACACGGAGTTGGAGGAAGGGGAAGGTTCTCCAAGGTCACCCCCTGAAGACGTCTCCTTTGGAGACATTATGGAAATGCTACGTATCAGAGGGGGGGGGTGGTCTGCCCAAAAACCTTCCTTCGATGAGTCTGTGTTTCTGGAGGCATTTGACGCAGGCCCGTCTACCTCTTGGGTGTCCCCCCCGGCTGATCCCCTGGTAGACTTGATTACTACCAGGGCTTGGAAGGAGCCGGGCACCGTGGAGCCAATCCCTAAAAGACCAGACAAAATACTCAGTCCCCCTTCTGACAGACAGGCATGTAATAAAGGGTCCCCAGTAGATGCCATGGTGGTGGTGGCTGCCACTAAGATGGAACTAGCACAGGAAAGTTCCTCGGTCCATCCTCTTGATAAGGAATCTCGGACGATGGACCGTATTAGAAAGCGGATGTTTGCTTCAGCTACCTTTTCCATAAGGGCACTGAATTACCTGGCACATGTCATCAGGCTCCAGCGGGACTTCATAAAGGAATACGCTGGAGCTCCCCCAGAGTCCATGGCGGTCGAGGACAAACGGACCTTCTCGGCTCGCATGGCCACTCTAAAGTCAATTTCTAACACTTCCATATGGCTCCTCTCCCATGCCACAGAGGGAGCGGCTAGAGCTAGCGGAGCAGGGGTCGCCGTATGGCGCCATGCCTGGCTTCGCCTTTGTGACTTTGCAGAACCCTTCAAGGCGTCCTTCGTGAACGCTCCCTTTGATGGTTCTATGCTATTCGGCAAAACCATCGGCGACACGCTGCTCCAGAGCGAGAAAGATGGGAAGATGCTGTCTGCCATAGGGATCCGCTTCTCTAATCCTCAAAGGTCCTTCTCAAGGTACCAGAGAGGACAGAAGAAGATGTGGTTCCGGAAGTCCCAGCAGTCCCGTCCCGCTCTGGACCCCTCGTCCTTCAGAGGCAGAGGAGGACAAGGTGGACGCCGGCCCAGAGGCAGAGGGGGGGCCGAAGAATTTCGGGTCCAGAGAGCCTTTCTCAGACTGACCCGCGCAGCAGCCCTGAGGGCTTGCCCGGCTGTCCCTCTCTGGAGGCAGTCGGGGGACGTTTTTCGGAGAACCAACAAAGTTGGGAGTCCATTACTACAGATCGTTGGGTGCTCCGAATAATATCCAGAGGTTACACTATTCCCTTTATGCATCTTCCCCCTCTAACGAAGCGCCTTCCTGATGTCCCACCTGATCAAAGGGAGGCGGCGGCTTCAGAAATTTCGAAGTTGCTAGAAAAACGGGCCATCCAGCATGTCCCCCCAGAGCAGTCAGGATTAGGCAATTACTCCAGGTTCATTTTGGTGCCAAAAAAGATGGGGGACTTAAGGCCAATTCTGGACCTGTCATCTCTAAACCTGTTCATTGCCAAAGAGAAATTCTGGATGGTCACTCTGCAATCTATTCTCCCTCTCTTACAGGAGAATGACTGGATGTGCTCCATAGACCTCAAGGATACATACTGCCGTATTCTCATGGAGACGGTCCAGGAGGTTTCTCCGCTTTCGGCTAGGAGCCAGTCACTTTCAGTTCAGGGTTTTCCCGTTCGGCCTCACCACAGCCCCCAGGGTGTTCACCAAGGTCATGGCAGTTGTAGCAGCCCACCTGAGACTTCAGGGAATTCAGGTCTTTCCGTACCTGGATGATTGGCTCCTCACCACCCCCACCATGCATCTGCTTTGCTCCGCCAGGGATTACTCCCTAGCCATGGCCCAGCGTCTAGGCATTACTATAAATTTTCAGAAGTCGTCTCTTCATCCTGTGCAAGTTCTGGATTTTATAGGGGCCAGGATAAATACGCACCAAGCCAAAGCCTTTCTAACAACGGACAGGTTGCACAACTTGTCACTACACGTAATGGAGCTTCTGCAGTCTCCAGCCCCACCTGCAGAGTTGGTCCTGAGAGCCCTGGGCTCCATGGCGGCAGCCATAAGCCTTTCACCTTTAGCAAGATTGCATATGAGAGTTCTACAATGGACTCTTCAGGTTCAATGGTCTCTCCTACTCCACCCATTGGAGTCTCCAATTCCCCTGAGCAGGGTTTGCAGGAACTCCCTTTGGTGGCTCCATTCCCGAGAGCTGCAGGAGGGGAGACCATTTGTGATGCCTCAGCCCCAAGCCACGCTGACCATGGACGCTTCTCGCCTCGGGTGGGGGGGGGGCATTCTATGGGCAGAACCGTCCAAGGCACATGGACTCCCTTAGAGACCGTTCTGCATATTAATGTCCTGGAGATGAGGGTGGTGCTTCTAGCGTTGCAAGCCCTTCAAGACCTTCTTCCTCTGGGGACTATTGCAATTCAGACAGACAACATGGCAGTAGTCTGGTATATCAACAAACAAGGAGGCACCAGATCTTACCCTCTTTGTCGAGAGGCTATGAGAGTTTGGGAATGGGCGATTTCCACCAACCGCTTTCTGATAGCAAAGCACATTCTGGGTCGGTCCAACATTTTAACGGACAAGCTGAGTCGCTCGATCCTCACACCTTACGAGTGGTCTCTAAACCCATCAGTAGCGAATCAGATCTTCCTCAGATGGGGTCAACCTTGCTGCGATCTTTTTGCTTCTCCTTCAGACACAAAATGCAGCGAGTTTTTCGCTCTGATTACCCCAGCAGGGGAGAGCCCCAGAGAAGCCCTGGTGCATGCTTGGCCCCCCGGTCTCCTGTATGCTTATCATCCTCTTCTGCTAATGACAGCATTTCTGCAGAAAGCTTCCTCATAGCCCCATTCTGGCCTCGCCAGATCTGGTTCCCTTACCTGCGGTCTCACAGTGTAGTTCCTCCTTGGATCTTAGATCCCATTCCGGATCTGATCTCTCATCCTGCGGGATTACAGCCCCCAAACCTGGGCGACCTCAAGCTCACGGCTTGGTTGATCCAGTTCCACTAATCGCAAGGACTCCCGGTATCTCGCCTCCTGTAAAATCTGTTCTGGTAGCAGCGCATAAACCTTCTACTAGAAAGATGTAAAGAAGTAAATGGAAGCGTTTTTCCATCTGGGCCAAAAATAGAGATTTATTTATTTTATTTTACATTTGTTGATCGGGCTAGTCCAACTGGATCATTGTCCATTTTCAGTGGAGGCCCGGGGAGAAAAGCTCCACAGATTAAAGCATGTTTATAGAAATACATGT